>NW_009934170.1:33650-33954 GCF_000696875.1 Nestor notabilis | reverse complement strand
CCTGCTGCTGGGGGTCTGCTGGTGGTGGTGGTACCAACAAGGAAAAAGCAAGTGCCAGAGCCCCCCAGTGCTGTTCTTAGCCTTGTGCCTTGACGGGGGTGGGCCACAGCCCTGATGTCATGTGAGCTTGTGCCACAAAAGCCGCTGCTTGGAAGATAAAAAGACCACCTTGCGCTAGCAGTGGGCATCGCTGCAGGGCAAGAGCCTGAGAGGAGCTTTTTTGCCTGCCTGCCCAGGAGCAGCCCTGCCAGCAGTGTTATTGCTTCCCAGTGGAGGGGGCCCAGAATTCCCGCTGGGTCAGCAG
>NW_009934170.1:33234-33593 GCF_000696875.1 Nestor notabilis | reverse complement strand
GGAGCAGCAGGCACTCGTGCATCACCTCCAGCTCCCTCCCCATAGAGCGAGGACCCTGCCCATGCCTGCCTCCTGCCCTGGAGGGGCTCCAGAGCTGCCCTGCTCCCTCCCGCAGTGCCCCAAGCCCTTTTGTGCACACAGGCTGCAGCGCTGTAGCTCACGTCTGTTGTTGTGGGACTGTGAAAGAAGGGGGCTCCAGAGTTGGGTGCTCCCATGGTTGCACCCCTGGGCTGGGCAGGGGACTGGGCTGGACACGCTTCCCAAGGGCAGCTGAATGCAACCAGGGGCTGTACAGTGGGACCTTGGGTAACAGTGGCAGGGGGAAAGCACAGACCGGGGGGGTGCCGGGGGGGGGGGGG
>NW_009934170.1:32870-33221 GCF_000696875.1 Nestor notabilis | reverse complement strand
GGTAGTGTTGTGTCTTGGCTACAGCCTGCTTCCTTTCCCCCCAGCCATGGGCACCATGCACAGGCCACCTCCTGTGCTGCAGCACCCAGCCAGGGTGGAGGAGCACAGGGGCCCTGGTCGGAGCAGAGTGGTGACATGCAGCCTACAGCTGGAGTACTCACATCAGCTGCCCTTTTTCTGCTACCAGCATCTGGGCTTATGTCCAGACTCTATCCCAGTGTGTGGCTCCAAGTGCCTGCCCTGCTCTGGGTTCTTCAGTGGTGCTTTGGCATGTGCATGGGCCAGCTGAAACCCTGGAATCTACAGAGGAATGTAAGGGCAGAACCCTGCCCCTGGCCTGAGGAAAACAGA
>NW_009934170.1:32490-32772 GCF_000696875.1 Nestor notabilis | reverse complement strand
CCCAGGTGCCTCCACAGCACCCTGCCAAGTGTGGGTCCTCTCTGGATGGCCCAGGGGATGAGCAGGCAGGAGGGCCTTGTGCCAAGAGTGGCAGGAGCAGGCGGGTGCCAAGAGGTGGCAGAGAGATGGAAGGGGTAGTCAGGCACTGCCCTGCTCAGAAACTGGTAGGACCAACGAGGAGGAAGGCTGCTCCTCTTAGCTAGCAGGGGTGTGGATGCAACAAGGGCTGCTCCGGGGACCACAACAGGAGGAAGCTTGGCTGGCTCCCGCCCCAGCCACCGG
>NW_009934170.1:32115-32473 GCF_000696875.1 Nestor notabilis | reverse complement strand
GCCCTGCTCACAGGCAAGAGCTGCCAGGGACTGCGGGGCATCAGTTGGCCCCAAACCCCAGCAGATGGAGCCCAGGCCTGTGGGCAGCAGGAGCCAGGGCCACTGTGTGCCAGGGCTGACAGAGAATGATGAGGCTTTGGTGCAGGCAGAGCAACCAGTGAAATGTGCTGGCCTTAAAGTACCTGTACCCTCCAGCCCTGCCAGGCCAGCACCAGTGTGCAGCACATGCCCCCACGTGGCCTGTCCCCATCCCCAGGCAACTGTGATGGCCCAAAGCAGCAGCTCCTCATCCTACACTGCTCCCTGAGGCACCCGCTGTCAGCAGCGGAATGTCCAGCCCCTGGCACACACACCCGGG
>NW_009934170.1:29789-32086 GCF_000696875.1 Nestor notabilis | reverse complement strand
CACGGCCACAGGACAGGCAGGGACAGGACAGGCAGGGCCTGGCAGAGCACACCCCTGGGGAAGGGTCCCATGAGAGAAGCAGCCCAAGGAAAGGTGTTTGTGAGCACAGACACAGCTGACATGAGAGCTCTGGCTGGAGGTGATGGGGAAGCTGGGGAGGTTGACTGGGCACTGTGCTTCTGAGGGGCACTGTGCTCCTGAGGAGCCCTGACACCCTGCACCCTTGGTTGTCACTAATGCAGACTGCCCAGCACAGGAGGAGCAGCAGTGCCCAAGGGCACCCCTGTCCCCAGCCAGCCACGCAGGCTGGAGCAGTGATGAGAACTCGGGTTCCCCCCCAGGGTCCCCCTCCTGCCCATCACCATCCCCTGCACCCTGCCTACGCCCCGGGGCCGGCGCTCCCTCCATACAGACGCACCGCACCGCACACACAGCGTCACAAACAACCATGCATTAGAAACTGAAATGCTGCTGGGAGGCTCCGGGGCTGCGTGGTTTGCTCCAGTGCGGCTGCGGCCCCACGGCACACGCAGCTCCGTCCATCGCACACAAACAGTCCCGTGGGGTGAGTCTAGCCGAAAATGCCACCGAAGGTGGAGGCGATGACGATGCCCAGGATCACACAGCAGATAATGATCATGATCTTCTTCTGCTCAGGTGTCCCAGCACCGGCAGGGAGAGAGGGGAAAGGGGACTGTGAGTTTGGGGGTCATGCCAGTCCTGAGAGCTTGGGGCTGCACTCTGCCCCATTCCCGTTTCCTCGTGGTAGGCTATGAGCAGCACCCTGGGAGCCAGACAGGCAGGGATGGGCACTCCAGCTCTCCCTTCAGCCCTGGGCTGGCAGAGCCGAGCTGGTGGCTCCCAGGTCCCTGAGCTGCTGAGCTGTTACAGGACCAGGAGCTGCCTCTGCACTCAGGGTCAGAGCTGGACCATGCCTGTTCTCTACTGTTTTTTTTGTCAAGGGATGTGGCTCTCACAGCAGGCCTGGCCCACAGGATCCATCCACCCTGTCCCCTTTCCTCCCCCCAAGCAGCACCCTGCCCCATGGCTCGTTGGCATTGCTCACACAGCTTGTGCTGGGGAGCTCTGCCTCAGCTGGTGACGCCAGTGGCACCTGTGCTGCACCCAGTGGCGTGGGGTAAAGCAGAGCCCCGGCACCTGTGAGGCTGTGCCATGCTGCCCGATCCTTGGGGCAGGAAGGGGCCTGTCCCCGGGGCAGAGGAGTCAGCAGTGCAGGCAGGGGAAGATGGGCCCCAGCCAGTGCCGTGACTCACCCGTCTGGCTTTGCTCTGGTACTTCACTGCTTTTTTGGTGTCGGACACAGCCCGCTCCACGTAGTCCACTGAGTGCTCCACGTTGTACTCAATGCGGTCAATCATCTCACCCTGCAGAAGAGGGACAGAGCCCACGTGCCCACACGCACGCAGACGTGAGCTCCTTCCCGCTCTGCTGCTCCCCAGCACCATCTGGACGTTGCCCTGCCCAGCAGCCCTGTGTGAGAAAGAGGGACCCTCAGTTGAAGCAGGTACTGGGTGCCCCAAGGTGCCCTGGAGTGGGGGCTTTGTCCCAGAAGGGCTGGGACCTCTGTACACATCCCATCAGGGAGGCAAGAAAGGGTGAGGGTCAAGGGGGTCCCCAGCCCAGTCTTGGCCTGGTAGCTGCCCTGTCCAGTATCTCAGGTGACATCAAAGCCACAACAGGATCTACACTGACACCACACTGCTGAAACCAGAGGCACGGCGGGGGAGCAGGGACCGCATCAGCAGTGCCACGTGGGATGCTCACAAAACCATGCACATGCAGGGACAACCAACTGCTCTGATCTGCACCAGCACCCTGCTGAGAGTGGAGGGCCCCAGGGTGACGCTGGCAAGGACTGCAGAGCCCTGGCAGAGCTCCTGCCCTGCTCTGCCCCGCTGGCGCAGGGGAGGCGGACTGTGCAGACATGGGGACACAGGCTGGCGTGAGCTCCCCCAGCCTGTCCATGTTCTTTGTCCCCATGCTGAATACACAGGGAAGCAGTCAGAGGCAGAGCCTGGCAGTTCATGTGACTGACAGGTTTGAGAGGGTGGATGGCTTACAGCCCAGTACCCTCCTGCATAGCACAGAGGGGCTGCAGAGCCAGAGGGTCCTGGTCAACAGCTTTGCAATGCTCGTTTCTTGGCCTAATGCTGGAGAGCAGGGGGTGCTACCCCCAAAGCACCGACCCCCACCAGGCTTCCTGCTGCTCCCTTGCCTTGCCTAAAGCTGCTGCTTCTCCTTCCCACCTGTGCCCTGCCTGGGGCAGAGCAGGCAGC
>NW_009934170.1:29450-29712 GCF_000696875.1 Nestor notabilis | reverse complement strand
GCCCCTCCCCACCGGTGCCCTGCCGGGGGCAGAGCAGGCAGCTGTCAGCACCACTTCCAGCCCGGCATCCTTCTGCTCCTAGTGCCAGCAGCTCAGAGCCTCCCACCCCACAGGGCAGTGCAGGGTGCTGGCACAGTGTATCCCTTCGGGCGGGTCAGGGAACTGCAAATCCTCCCCATCTGTCCCCCAGGGCAGACAGAACAGGCACCAACACTGCCTCACCACAACCACCCCTGCCTGCCAGCCACAGGCAGGCCCCCGC
>NW_009934170.1:26677-28987 GCF_000696875.1 Nestor notabilis | reverse complement strand
TGGCAGGGAAGAAGTGGGGTGAGCAGAGACACCGGAACACGTGCCCAGCTCAAGGGCCGAGCACTGCGGGCCAGCAGCACGGCCAGGGGCAGCCTGGCAGGACCACGTCTGGTGGCACCCTGAGCTCACCCAGCAGGGCCCAGCGCTCCAGAGGAGATGGAGACTCTCCATCTGCCTGGCAGCCACCCACTACCCTCCTCCAGAGCCCATCACCGAACCTCTCGCCCCGCACACACCGCAGCCCTCAGCTCGGGGGTGCAGGCTCAGGGGTGCTGAGGAGCCCAGCTCAGCCCCAGTGGGACCCACACCAGCCCCAGATGCAGTTTTTCCTCTCAGCACCCACCCAGGCAGCCCATCATCCTTCAACCTCTCCAGGCAAGCCAGCCACAGGGCCACAGTGTCTCCCTACCTGGCTCTCCACCAGCATGGCCATGTCCATGAACATGTCGTGTAGCTCTCGGATGCTGTTCTCCAGTTTGATGATCTCACTGTGCCGTGTCTCAATCTCGTTCAGTGCCTGCTTGGTGATGTTTGAATCCATGATGATCTGCAAGAAGACAGGGCCACTGAGCAGTGTGCTCAGCCCCTCAGATGCTGGGATTAGGGGCATCAAGAGAGGGGCCACCCTCTGGCCCCCTGCTCAGGCAGCTTCCTCAGGCCAGACCCAAGAATCCTGCTGCACAGGCTGTGCTTGACTCTCCACTGTGGCAGCACATCCACCACCCAACCCCTCCCCAGGATGAGGGGGCTGGCTTGGCTTTAGCCTGTGTCAGTGCTTACCCCAGAGGAGAAGATGGCCGGGTTGCCGCTCTCCAGCATGTCCTCCAGCTCCTCACTGGTGGTGGTCCTCCCAGCTGCAAGTGACACAACACAGGTCAGACACAAGCCCCCTGCCCCAGCCCCAGCTCCTGCAGCGCGCTCCTGTCTCCATGGCATCTCCACAGAGCAGAGTGCACCAAAGCTTCCAGCCCGGAGAGTGCCCCGGGTGGTTCAGGGAGCTGCCATCCCATAGCCTGGCTCTGCACCCCCCCTGTGACCCTCTTTTTAGGGGGGTCAAGCTGTCAACTTGGCCCAGCTCACCCAGAAAGCCTGTCTGTCACTCCTGGTCAAGCTACCCATGCCTGCAGGGCAGGGAGTGGTGCCAAAGGAGCAGGACCCAGACGATGGGCTGGGAAAGAGGAGGGTTGGAGAGCAGCAAGCCAACAGCAGGGATATTGAAGATCCTGGGCTAGTTGAAGATGACGAGGACAGCTCAGCAGGGCTCAGCAGGGCAGGTGCTGCTGCAATTGCTGGCCTGCCTGAGTTTTAGCACTGTAGCTGCCTAAGAGAAACCAGGCTCTGCCCTTCCCTCCACAACACAGCCCTCCTCCTCTGGGAGCAATTGAGCCATTGTGCATGGTTGCCTTCCTTTCCTCATGGACATGCTCCACACTCCTACAGAGGAGAGGGAGATGAAACGCTCTGGGTTACATTGATCCTCCACCATGAATTTCAACATGTTCTCCAGGCTAACGGCCAGGTAGGACCTGGGAAATTCCAGTGCTCTGCAGAGATGACAGCATTGGGCAGGCTCCTGCTGGGGCTGCCCAGTGGAGTGAAGGGTGAGCAGAGAGGGCAGGAGACATCCCACTGGTGTAATGAGGAGTAAATGGGGGAAGACAAGCAGGAGCAGCTCCCCTGCACCACACTGCCTGCAGGCTCTGCCAGTGGTGTCATCCTCCGGGATGAGTTCAGGGCACCTCTGAAAGGAGGAGATGTGGCAGAGAGCAGGGACAGCCCACAGGATGGTGCTCCCTGCTTCCAGTGCTGCTGCACCAGGGACTCCGGGAGGTGCCAGAAACCTTGAACCTGATCCAAACCTTCACCACAAGTGTGCCAGTGCTCCAGGGAGCACAGTGGAGGGACCTGCCTGCCCAGCCACACCTGGCCACCACCCCACAGGCATGGTGCACACTACCAGCTTGCTGGGGAGTTCCTTAAACAGGGACACCTTCACACTTCACTACATGTCTCTTTCTATGCAAGGTCCTGCACCTGAGGCAGGGCAATCTCCAGCACCAGCACAGACTGGGGAAGAGAAGGAGGAAGGAAGAGAGGGATGGAAGGATGGATGGATGGATGGATGGAGAGCAGCCCTGTGGAGAAGGACTGGGGGATACTGGTGGGTGACAAATGGGACATGGCCCAGCACTGTGCGCTTGCAGCCCAGAAAGCCAAGTGTCTCCTGGGCTGATCAGCAGCAGCGTGACCAGCAGGTCAAGGCAGGGGATGCTCCTCCTCTGACCCGCCCTTCTCAGACCCCCTTGAGCT
>NW_009934170.1:21087-26561 GCF_000696875.1 Nestor notabilis | reverse complement strand
TCTGCCCCATCCCTGGCAGTGTTCAAGGCCAGGTTGGACAGGGCTTGGAGCAACCTGCTCTAGTGGAAGGTGTCCCTGTCCATGGCAGGGGGTTGGAGCTGCATGATCTTTAAGGTTCTTTTCAACCCAAACCACTCTGTGAGTCCATGATCCTATAACATGAGTACAACAAAGATCCAAAGTCTCAGGAGAAAGAGTTGGAGACAGACTATCTTGAACATAGACCTGAGTCTACTTCAGGAACAAGGCCAGAGTCAGGGCTGGAGACATACCTCTGTAGCATGGCTCAGACAGGGGCTGCGTGGCCAGGCCTAATCCTATACAGCTCTTGGACCCATGGGCAGAGGTGGACACCCTGTGTGATGTGGGTCTAAACAATGAAGACCTGTTAGTGCCCCCAGAGCTGTAAGAAGTTGCAGCTCTACAGGCATGGGTGGACAGGGCAGTGTTACCCACTGCCATCCTCCAGCTCAGACAGGTTTACACTGCCTGCAGGGTGGTTGGGATGAGCCGACTTCATCTGTAACAGCCCAGCATGTCACAAACTGCCACCAGCCTCCCTGTCTCTCCACACCCTCCTGCTCAGTTGGCTGCAGGGGCCAACTTCAGCACTGTGCTGGCATTTCCATCCAGCGAGACACTTCCAGCTCAGATAAACACTGCTCATTCCTGACAGGAGAGTGTCACAGGAATCCTGAATAGCCCATCTCAGCACCACGTGAGCTGCCCTCATGAGCTGCCAGGGCCAGAGCAGCCCCCCAACCTTCCTGGCTAAAGGGCAGCTTGAGATACATCCACAGCTTGCCTCTCTACACATCAGTTAACCCAGTCTTGCAGAGTGAGGCAGAGGCTGATTCTTGCAGTGCCTCTGGAGACAGCAGATGCCTTATTTTTGGCTCCTCGGTCTCACATGTAACAAAACTGTTCATAAAAACAAGCAGTGTCTGTGCAGCATCTCCACACACACCACAGGAAGTGCCTCTAAGCCTCAAATCCAGTTTCCCCGGGAGAAAAACCTAATCAGATTTGTCATAATGGACAAAACAGAGAGGGAAAAAGCCAAGGAGCAACACTTCCCACCATAGGCTTGTGCTGGGGGAGCACAGCTCCCAGCAGCAGACACTGCAGTGAGGACACAGCTGAGGGAGGCACAGTCCAAGCAGAGGACAGCCACCAAGCTGCTGTCCTGCCATCACCAACCCCGGGACACAGCACATCCTGGGATCCCTCCATGGCATCTTTGGGCAGGTCCTGAGAGGTCTGTGGGGTGCCCCAGGGGGTGGCTATGGCCTGGGGCAGTGACTCTACACCACCATTTCTTTTGTGACCATCCTACTTCCACAGCAAGAAGCAGATCTGGGCAAGCTGAAGCTCGCCAGGTGTGGGGAAGCCTCCCCAGAGCAGCTGAGAAGTCCCTGCTCTCATACTTTCATTTGCTGGCTTTGCTCCTGGCTCTTTCTATCTTCGGATTCATCAGCTGAAAAGAGCTGAGGATTTCGTAGAGCTTCGTGCAGTCACCACATTCCAGCTGAGCTCCATTCCAAAGAACCTGTCCAAGAGCCCCCAGAGCAGCAGGGACTGAAGGTCCCCACTGGGACACTCCAGGCCAAGCAGAGCCCTCTGCCCAGAAGCACTCCTGGTAAACCTCAATAATCTTGTGGCTCTTGACAAGCCTTTTTGTCAGAAGAGATTTCCCACTGTCCTGACAGAGGAACCCAGCTCTTGCAAAGGACTGTGCACAGGATCATGTACCTTCCCAGCAGAGACACCATCCTGCCTCTGCAGCTGCTCCTCACCTCCGCACAAAGGGGAAGCAGGTCCCTCTTCATCACTAACTAGGACACCTCCTCTGCACGCAGCCACTGCACCACAGTGAGGCCTGAGCAGCCTTTTCCTCGCACCTCCTCAGACTCTGCCAGGCACTGACAGCCCCACAGGATAAACAGAGCAAAGACAGTTATAACTTAACATAGTTCCATCATTTAAGCAAAGCATCTGAGTCCTTCCAAAATCCAGGAGTAGAAAAACAAGAGGAAGGTTTTTTCAGGTCTGCAGACAGTAAGGACCTGAGTAAGTCCTTTCAAATCTTCTCTCTTAGAAGGGACGTACAGAAATACCTCAATTCCTGTTTCCATTCCAAGCCACCCCTCTGGCTAGGTAACCCTGACAGCCTGGTGTCAGCTGGAGCAGTGACACACTCATCATCCTGCCTTACATCAAGGCATTGCTGAGCTTCGTGTCAGTCAGTCTTTCCATTCAGACAGTGTGAATCATTTCTCTTATTATTATAGATCATAAAGACTAATCTTAACAGAGGAAAGGCTTCACAGCCAAGTCTCCTTCTAGCTCTTCAAAGAAACTACTACCATACCCCACTAGCATGCAGATTCCTAGGCATCTGCAGCTCCTGAGGGACATCCCCACAGATCCTATCAAGGACACCATTCTGACTCAAAAATCTCTTACCTTATTACTCACTGTGAGTTGTAAAAGGGAAGAAAACAACCCATTTGCTTGTAAGAAAAAAACCCAACCCTGGACTAGGATTCAGATTCTTCCATTTGAGCCCCCAAAACCATGAACACATCTGAAAATGAGGCTATTTGCAGAAATCTCTTTGAATCTCTGCACACTCTGACTTCTCCCTTGCTTGCTTGCTTATTCCCCTAATTACAGTGGTGCTGTGGTTCTTTTTTGCTTTGAGACGATTTAAACTAAACTCAGTGTCACTGGTGGCCCCGAAGAACCACCAGGACAGCGGGTTTTGTGGGCAGGCAGGACCAGGCTTCTCCTAAGTGTGGGCTTTGCATGGTCTCAGTGCATGCTGGTGACTTCTTGGAGGTGTCACCTGGCGGCCACCTTTGGACACCCGAAGACACCACTACTGCTGCCAGGAGCCACCAGGGTCCTGGGAGATGCCTGGAACAGACATTGAGGCTTGTGCTCCTTGTCCAGCAAGAGAAACTGCTGGGAGCACTGAGTGCCCCCATTTCAAGAGGTCTGTTGTCTGGTTTTATGTTTAGTTCAGTTCACTGGCAATGAAAATCACCCAGAGGAAAGGGAAGGCAAGACATGGCAGTCAGCAATCCCCGCCAGCTTCTCTGAATTCAGAATTAGCTGCAGCCAAGGAAGAAATGTCCCTCCCTGTGCTCTTTGCGCTCTCCATCCAGCAGTCAGGGAAACCTGAGGGGAGTTCTTTGTGCTTTGCTGGATGCAGTTTGACACTGAACTGGAAATACCACCACATGAAGTCCCTGCTCATTGCAGGGGGGTTGGACTAGATGACCTCTGAAGGTCCCTTCCAACCCAAACCATTCTGTGATTCTATGATTCTGTGACTATCTCCCAGCAGAAGCTGTGTCCTGGTTGCTCCCATGGGTGAGCACACAGCCCCCGTGCACTGTGGGTTTCCAAGGGGGAACTCTGCACAGTGGCAGGAGTTGCTTAGATCTGTGGGAGCCCGTGTAGGACATGGCCCCATGACCTGGCTGCATTCCCCTGCCGGGTTTACTCACTGATCTCCAGCTGCCTCTGGATCCTGCCCTTGCAGCGCTCCCGGTAGTCAGTCTGCGTGGCGTTGTACTCGGACATCACCTCCACAAACTTGCGTGACAGCGTTGAGTGCTGCAGAGGGGAGAGGAAGGGAGAAGGGGGTGAGGGTCCTGCAGGAGGGAGAGTCCTGGCACCCCTGAGCTGGGGCTGGCTCAGCCCTGAGCACCCCA
Source organism: Nestor notabilis (assembly GCF_000696875.1). Lineage (NCBI taxonomy): Eukaryota > Metazoa > Chordata > Aves > Psittaciformes > Psittacidae > Nestor > Nestor notabilis. The sequence goes on along the minus strand of NW_009934170.1, from coordinate 22,839 downwards.
TGCACCTCTAGCAGCCCAAAAAGCATTTTGAGCCCAAAAGCTGCTCCGAGGAGTGTGATGAAGTGCAAGGGGGCCTATAGCAGCACTGATGTGGCCCCGGGGCAGGGCATGGACCAGACACACTCCTTACCCAAGCCCAACCCAAGCATAACCTTCAGTCCCCAGAAGACAGCCTGTGGTGGCAGCAGACCTGAGAGTCAAGGATGGCATCACCCTCCTCACCCATACCACAGCTTGTGCCCAAGCAGCCCAGACCTGAGGCCATAGCGGTGCCCTGGGTCTAGCCCTGCTGGCCTTGCCACGCTGCCAGGATGTGCTGGACCTGGCATGGGCACAGGACGGACATGCAGCAGTCACTCCATGGTGCTGGGGCTGGCTGGGAGAACCCTGTGCCCTGAGCATCAAACCCCCAACCTGTCTGGGCAGGCTGGTGGGGAAGCCCAGGGGCTGGGGCACGCTGGCTTGGCCAGAGTTTGTCTGGGGCAAGTGTCCTCGCTCCAGAAGCGTGGTCCCACTTTACCTCCTCACAGTGGAGGGCTCCCCCAAGCACCAGCCCCACAGGGACACAGGGGACGAGTGCCTGCCCCAGGCTGAGCGAGCTGTCAGCCCCTGCATGCAGAGCACACTCACCTTATGTGGCTGCTTTCCCTTCTCCAGGAAATACACCAGAAAACCTCAGCATTACACTTGACCAGGGTGCTGCTGAGCACTGACCCCCCCTGAGCTGGCTGCTGTGCCTGGGGAGCACCCATGCTGGGACCCACCTTGCTGTCTGACCCAGATGAGCTCTACAAACAGCCCTGCAGATGTTCAGGAAGGGCAGGACAGAGCATCACATGCATCCTTCATCCAAACACATCTCTTGAATTTGCCCTTTCCCCACTATGCCAGAAATTGAGTTTCACAGTATCACAGACTCCGAACAGTTGAGGTTAGATGAGATCTTCAAAGATTCAGTCCAACTCTCCCTCCCTGCTCCCAGTAAGCAGGGGCATCTTCCACTAGATCAGCTTGTGAGAACATTAAAGCCTTTGGACTGCTCTTCAGGGCTATGGAAGGCTTTGTTTGGAGGTAGTTTTCCTTGCAGTTAAAAGAGGGATGCATTTCTTGTTCTTGATAGTGATTGAGCTGCTTATAAAGATGCAGAAAAAAACATCCCACTGCTGGGAGCTTCACTCTGACCAATGACACTTGCACAACATGAAGAACCACCAGCAGGAGGACATGGTGCTCAGCCATGCAGCTCTGCTGATGCTGGCTGCCCTCACACCACGCCAAGCTCCTTGCCCTCCATGGCTGTTGGCAGCAGCATCCCACGCAGTGTGCTCCTGTCCCCGCAGCTGCCCTGGCAGAAAGGGCTGGCAAGGGGGTGTCGCAGGTCACCCTTGGTGGGAGTGATGCTCTGTCATCCTAAAACACGTAATAGTGGCTGGAAATGGGCTGTGGACCCTTCCCAGTGCAGGGGGAGAGCGGGGAAGGTGATAACCCAAGGGGATGCTGGCACTGTGCAGCTCATTAGAGCTGCGAGCACACAGATGGCAGAGCTCAGCCCTCACCAGCAGCTGTGAGCTCACACTGGGTACAGACAGGGCTGAGGTTGTTCTCCTGCTGCAAAGCAGCAGCTTCTTAGGCGTGAGGGATATTCATGGCCGGAACATGGACCCACAGAATCATTTGGGTTGGAAGGGACCTTTGGAGATGAGCCAGTCCAAACCTCTGCCACAGGCAGGGACACCTTCCACTAGAGCACGT
>NW_009934170.1:10897-21052 GCF_000696875.1 Nestor notabilis | reverse complement strand
GCTTCTCTGGGCCCCCTGTGCCAGCGCCTCAGCGCCTTCGTGGTTGGACATTTCTTCCCTATGTCCAACCTCACCCCACCCTCATCCAGTTTAAACCCGTTGCCCCTTGTCCTGTCCCTGCAGGCCCTGGTCAAAAGTCTCTCTCCATTTTCCCTCTAAGCGCCCTTGAAGTCCTGAGCAGCCACAGGAAGGTCTCCCTGGAGCCGTCTCTTCTCTGGGCTGCACAGCCCCAACTCTCTCCCCTTTCTCCACAGTGGAGCTGTCCCAGCCCTTGGCCCGTTTTGGAGGCTCCTCTGGATACACCAGGTCCATGTGTGTCTTGTGCTGGGGAGCCCTGAGCTGGACACACAGCTCCAGGGGGTCTCAGAAGAGCGGGTCAGAGGAGGAGCATCCCCTGCCTTGACCTGCTGGTCACGCTGCTGCTGATCAGCCCAGGAGACACTTGGCTTTCTGGGCTGCAAGCGCACAGTGCTGGGCCATGTCCCATTTGTCACCCACCAGTATACCCCAGTCTTTCTCCACAGGGCTGAATGCCTTTCTTTCTAGAGAAGGCGAATCTGGTGCACGAGTCTCAAGCAGAGCTAAAGCTGTTGCTGTGTCAAGAAAGAAATGCTTGTGCACTTTTTCAACTGATGTGTCTAATGGGACCATCTCCCGCACCCATCCTGCCACTCAGCATCACTCGCAGTCCAGCAGTACTGCTGCAGGGGGAAGAAGGTTGTGTTACCCCAACCTCACCCCATGGACCAGTCATGTAGCCAACCTGGTGAGCAGGGACATATTGAGATAGGGTGGAAGGTGAAAAGAGAGGAGGCAATGGAAAAGGGATAGGAAAAGAGGATACTCAGAAAGGATCAGAAAGAAGACATGAAGAGACTGACATGGTGAAGAAACTCCCAATGAGGGTTTCCTCTGGGACTTTCGGGGCCACCAGCATGGCTCACCCTTAGAGAGGTACAGCTCACAGAGAGACCCAACCCTGCTGAGCTGAAGCTGCTCTCAAAGCCTCTGTACAGAGGGAGAGCAGCACAATGCAGCATGTCTGCAGTGTCAGAATGCCCAGTGCACACCAGCATTCAGGTGCTGGTACAGCCAGAGCAGCCCCTTCTCCAACAGACAACACTGGAGACTTCTTGAAGATATACTTGTGATTGCTTTGCAGTTACTCTGAGCAAGCAGCAGCCTGGTATTTATGGCAGAGACTTGGAGTCAGCTCATTTTATTCCTCCTGTGCTGGCAAACCTCACATGAACGCCCCAGGAGCTCCAGCTTCCACAGGCAGCCTCTGCTCGAGAGGTGCCTGCCCCAAGCAGGGTTAAACCAGCTCCTGAGCATCATGGCTTGAAATCCAGCAAAGACATGAGGTGCCATCCAAGCGACTCCTCTGCCTTCTCCAGATCGTTTTCCTAAAATCCATTTCATTCTTATTAAGCTAAAAAGTATCAACATATTGTTGATCTGCAGCCTGGGTGTTAAATGACAGCCCTTTCTGCTGATCAGTATACCACACCATGCCTCTTTTACTTCAGAAGTTATTTAATTTAGGGTTTCTCTTGTCAGATTGTTATTTTATGCTCCCACAGGCATCCCACGTGTCTGAAAAATGCATTTGATTTTTGAAGGAACACGGAGTTTCATGCAAAATGGGCTGGAAAAAAGCATTTAAAATGGCTCTCAGTCATTAAATAACACTACCTGAATATTCAGGGTAAATAAAAAGCATATCAAAATGTACCTTGCATTTGAAAGAAACTCACTAAACAGAAAATACTAACTGAAGGTAGGAAATGGGGTTGTTCCACCTGGGTCCAGCAACTCTTCACTTCCTGAGCATGGGAAAAGCAGCCCAATTTGCTGGATTTCCAAAGAGCTCATACAGCTCTGGATACCCCGCACGGGGCTTTGACACCCCCACAAAGCATCCAGTGAAACCTGGCACCTTGGCCTTCAAGGTTATTCATGAAGGGAAAGACATTTCTAAAGTGCTCATCCTGTGGGGAAGGGGGTGGATGCAGAGATTCCACCCTTGGGCTCCCACACTTGGGTTTGTTTCAGGATTGAACTAGAGCAAAAGCCGTTCTGAGTAACAAGGACCCAAAGCACTGACATTTGCTCTGTTATGAACTCAAGATTGGATAATTATAGAAACATGGTCAATACTGTTGAGGCGCCTGCACCACCGGTAACGTTTCTGGGCTGGGGATGCCCTTGAGAGCTGCATCCCCAAAGCCCCCCCTCTTTCTGCTGCTGGTTTATTCAAACTGCTGCTGTGACACGGGGACAAACAGAGTAGTTCTAACATAATGAATTGAGAACATGGTAACAACTGGCCCCTGCTGTGCCCTGGCAGTACCACCTACCTGGTTGGGAATACTATGGGGAATGATAGACAAGTTCCACTACCTGAAAGTAGTTAGGACCTCTGGTAATTCAGCACCATATATACTGCTTCTTAACACAAACTCACTCCGCACTGTTTCCCACATGACAGCTACAGTCAGTGCACCGGACCAGGTCACCCAGTGACCAGAGCTGTCAGCCCCTCTTACCCACACTGCGTGGTGACAAGCAAAGCCAGCAATGGAACCCTGGGACAACACGGCTCTTGTGCCCAGCTCAGCACCAGCCTCTACCCCATCCTGCACACACGAGCGTGCACACTGGGCACACACACCGCTGGTCACATGGTCCCAGCATAGGGCCAGCATCCCTGGGAAGATGAGCAGCTGCAGGAGCCCAGAGACAGAAACCACCCAGGCTGGAAGCCAAAGCCCCAAAGCGGAGCAATGTGCTACATTACCCACCTCAGCCTCCCATCACAGTGGTTCCAACTGCTGCCCAGAGGAGCTCCTCTCCCTCGTTACCTGCAGAGCCTAAAGAAATGCTCAGAAAGGCCCAAATTACAAGAAAATCTCCTACTTCCTTGACTGAATAGTCCATGGCTTGGGTTCTTCAGCTTGCAGAAGAGACAGCTCTGGGGGAACCTCACTGCGGCTGTTCAGTATATAAAGGCAGCTTATAAGAAAGATGAAGAAAGTGTTTTCACCAGGGCCTGCAGGGACAGGACAAGGGGTGATGGTTTTAAACTGGACAAGGATGGGGTGAGGTTGTACATAGGGAAGAAATGTCCAGCCACGAAGGTGGTGGGACACTGGCACAGGGTGCCCAGAGAAGCTGTGGCTGCCCCATCCCTGGCAGTGTTCAAGGCCAGCTTGGACACAGGGGCTTGGAGCAACCTGCTCTAGTGGAAGGTGTCCCTGCCCGTGGCAGGGGGTTGGACTGGCTCATCTCTGAAGGTCACTTCCAACCCAGACCACTCTGGGACTCTATGGTAGAGCACAGCCCTGAACCCCCCTCTCCTGTGTGCCAGGATGATGTCCCAGCCACAGTGTTTCGACATGGAAATATAAATATAAACCCTGCTCAAATTCATGGTCCTAGACCACACAGCACCAGTCTGTGGCCACCCCTCGTTTCCTCAGACACTGCTGAAGTAATGCCTTTCCCTGGGAAACATGGGCACACCATGGGACAGGCACCTTCCACTGCCACCTCCCTGCTCTCCCCTCCTTGCCGCTGCCACCCAGCACCTGCATTTGAGATGGCAAACAGCTCCTGAAGGGCACAGCAGAGAACACAGCAGAGCAGAAAGCCCAACGGGGGTTTCATAGCACTGCTGTCAGCACACAGCCGTGTCTCCGGAGTGGTAAAGGCAGAGATGCTGCTTTGCTGTGTGCTGTTGCACCATCCTTTGCTTTGCCTTTGCTGTGCCCCAGCAATTCTCCTTCCCACTGGCTTTTGAGACAAGCCTTTCTCTTGCCTCAGAGTTTTAGAGGACTGTTTCTCCACAGCCTCAGGCTCAGCTGTGACAGCCTCTGGTGCAGGGCCAGGAAGATGCTGGGCTCCAAGCTGGAAACTGCCTCTGCAGAGGTGAGTACTTAACATCACCGTGGTAATGATCCAGCCCCTCCTGCGGCATGAGGGCAGGTAACACAAGTGGCTTCCCAGACTGAAAAGGAGATAAATGGGAAAAGCCAAAACTACTCTAGCTTCACTGCTGAGTGCCTAAAGAAGGAAGAATTGTTACTGAGCTGTATTTGTGCACAAACCCCCTGCGAGAGCAGCAGCTCCATGCCCAGATCACCACCCCTGGGTGCTGAAAAGCTACACGGGCAGCTCCTGTCACCTTTAGCAGTTTAATGGTTTGCTAAAACACCATCTTTGCTGCAGAACAAGGCCTTGCTTCTCTGCTCTGGGACACCTCACTTTCATCCACATCATCCAGTGCACCCAGCAAGGACAAGGCACTGTAGCTTGCCCTGCAGCAATGCAGAGCCAGATTCCACTGATGGAGCAATAACTGCATCTTGCTGTGTGCTCTCTCACCAAAGGATCACAAGGTTGGTCATCCTGCAGTAAAAACTACACATCAACCCTCCATGGTAGGCTGGCTTCAGCCCAGCAGGCCTGCACAGTGCTCTCTGAAAGATCACCCTTCTTGTAAGACTAAGTGAAACTATAGGTGAGTTACCCAGCTGCACCAGTGAGCCCTGGGCTCATTTAAGAGCTGCTCAAGCATCCTTCCAGAAGCACACAGAGACTTCAGGTTCCTGAACACACTGAGAGCAAACATTCTCCCCCAAAGCTGGCACTTCTGAGGGTATTTTTGCTCCAGCCAAAACCACCTTTAGTGAGATGCTTAAATGTGGATGTGAAGAAGCTCACCCATGTGTTCATCCAAGCAGACACCCAGATTTGCATGCAAGGACAAAGCACACTGCCCTCCCCTCCACAGCTGCCTCTCCACATTCTTATGTCACAGGTCCTTCGCCCACTATTTGCACACCATAACTTGACTGCTCTAAAGCCAAGCCCTCCTCTCCCATTACCTCCTGGGATCACAGAATCATCAGGGTAGGAAGGGACCTCTGGAGATCATCCAGTCCAACCCCTGCCAAGGCAGGGCCACCCAGAGCAGGTCACACAGGAATGCATCCAGGTGGGGTTTGAATGTCTCCAGAGAGGGAGACTCCAGCCCCTCCTGGGGAGCCTGTTCACTGCTCTGCCACCCTCCATGGAAAGAAGTTCTTTACACTGAAGACCCCTCAGCTACCTCCAGCCACTTCCTGTCCTCCCCTCCCCAGTGCCACAGGGCAGAGACTCACCTGAGTTTTCCTTATCCGCAAGTCAGCAGATGACCTGTTCAGTCCTTCCTCTTGTTCAATGCTCTGCTCAATACCTGGTCAGGGTAGAAGGACACAGATTATTTCACACTGTTTGGAGAAGGAAAATGGATTGTCTGGCAAAGGGACTGTAAAAAACCTGAGGAGTCATCTGGCACTGAGCAGTCTCCAGCTCCTGACCCTAGACAGCAGTTTAGCCTGGACTGGCAGCAAAGCCCCACTCCATTACTACAAAGCACTCAGTGCCTGGCCACCAGCTGAGGCTTGGTGCTGTTGAGGGCAGCACCTGTGACCCCCAGGCTGGTAAGTGAGGATTTAAATGCACAATTGATGGAATGCTTGGGTCTGATCTCCACACTTTACAGTATTCAAACAACTGGGGGGACCTTATTGCTCTCTATGATGACCTGACAGGAGGATGGAGCCACGAGGGGGCTGGTCTCTGCTCCCAAGGAACAAGGGATGGGACAAGAGGAAATGGCCTCAAGCTGCACCAGGGGAGGGTTAGATGAAGATGAGGAACAATTCCTTCCCTAGAGGGTGCTCAGGCATTGGAACAGGCTGCCCAGGGCAGTGCTGGAGTCACCGTCCCTGCGAGTTTTCACGCCCCGTGTAGACGAGGCCTCAGTGCCAGGGGTTAGTGGTGGCCTTGGCAGTGCTGGGAATCGTTGGACTGGATGACCTTGAAGGTCTTTTCCAACCTGGTTGATTCCACGATTCTATGAAAATGGAGTGCTGTTCTCCCCCTGCCAGGCAGGCAGAGGAAACACAGCTAAAATGTCTCTGCAAAATACCAAAGCTCAAGACTTCTCCAGGGACCCTAAAAGGCATCCCAGCTGCCCATTCCTGCACAGGGAGGACACAGCAGGCTGGTGAGAGTGTGCTTCACACAGTCCTGTGCTGCACAGTCCTCTGCAGCAAAGCATAGATTTGCCCTTTTAACTATGCCCAGTAATGCAAGTAAGTGAGATGGATTCCTCTCACACCAGGTGTGAGCTGGTGGCATCTCTTGAATTTGGCTGATGACACCTTCCCAACACAGATGTCCCAAGCCCTCTGTTCCCTACATCTTCCACACTGAAGCAGGTCCCACGAGCCCAGCGTGGGGCAGGTTTCTCCTGCAGCAGGGGCTCCCTATTCCCTGGATCTGCCCCCTGCCTCCCCATCACCACTCAGGGTGGCAAGGCAGAGCTCAGGACACCGCCACCACGGTGGGCATCTGTGTTTCTGCTGTGTGCTGGTTAGCACAGGTGACCCCACAGAGCACCCTGCAGAGAGCAGCAGCACTGTGAGGAGGACAGTGGGCCTGGGGAACCCTTTGTGGTGCTGGCAGAGGGTGTCCAACAGCATAGCATGCTCTGGGGAAGGGGTGGAGAACATCAGCACAAATTCTGCACTCCCCCCTATTGTCTCTTGAAACTAGTGTCTGTGTCTAGACCTTAAGCAGAAGGCCCTGTCCCACACAGCCTGATGACCACAGCACTTCCCTGTGCACTCCCCTGCCTGCGAGCACACTGGCTGCTGCCTGCCCAACATATTCTATCAGCAACTGGTCTTCCTCCATGCTTGTCACAAACTGTTCCCCATTCCCAAGGAACAGTATTGGCAAACATTGTGCATTTATGATCATTAATAAAATCACATTTTCCCAAGAAGCTGGTAATTAGAATTAGCCATTGCATGAGCAACGTCTGTCCTGAACAAGTTCATTTGTTGTCAGCAGATGGTGGTTTTGATTAGTCTTGAATGTTTCCTCTCATTGATCATGCTGGCCATGAGGCGATCTGGGACAAAGCACAAGGACTAATCATCTGTTGCTCCAGGTAAAAAAGGTACCAATGAGTCTTTTCTGGAAGAAGGAAAGAGGAATTGGAGCCTGTCCTGCAATCCTTCAGGCTCCCAAAGCACCTTAAAAAACACAGAACAAAACACCTATGGAAAAGGATTTTTGTTTTGCGTGGGCTGGACACCAGGGAGTGATCCCAGTATGGCTGGTGGAGCTCTGAGCCATGGGAAGGGGTCCCCTGATCTATGAAATGGGTAAGCTGATCCTTAGATCTCCTTCTGGGTCTACAGGAGAGCATGTGTCAGGAGGACAGAGGGTAGCAAGGGGACAATGGAGGTACAAGTCTCCTTCTGCCATATACATGGGACATGGCCAAGCCAGTGGTGACAAACCTAGCAAACAGATCTAGCTGTATCTAAATTCTCCATGACTGCAGGGCTCCCACGAAACCCTGGGATTAGGGAGAACGTTGCCGCCATGGGGGAAGCACCAGCTCCTGTCTGATCCTTCAGACACGGCCAGGTCTCCTATGACAGTCTCAACCAAATCCCACGCTGATGTGCAAGGCCACTGCAGGCAAATCTGAGCTGTGCTGGGATGACCTGCCTCCTATGGCAAAATGCTACCGTTCTCACTGACCACCTGAATTCCCTGGACCTAATCTTGAGCTTTTGGGCTCGGCTGAGCGCTCCAGCACAGCCCCAGCCACCAGGAGGGTGACATTCATGTTCTTCTCACTGTCCACTTGTCAAAGAGATTGATTGACTCTTTGACAGTGGAAACCAACAGTCCTGCTGGCCATGCTCTTCCCCTGCACTGCCCAAGCAGAGGCATGCCAAGACAACAGGGCATGCTGATGAGACAGGATAACCTTCACCAACCCCAAAGGCCCGTTTCTTCCCCATCACCTGCCCCACAGAGCCTGTGTCTGGGGCCGGAGGTGTCTCCTGCCCATCTTGGCTATGCTGCGAACATATCTGGGATGAACAGGAGGCACCAATAGTGCAGCCTGCACTGGGGACTGAAAACAAAGACCAGCCTGGAGGAGGCAGGATGGGGGCAGTGAGAATCCCAGGCACCAGGACAGCATGCCTCATGTCAGCACGCTGGCCAGAGCTGCACAGGGAGGAGGGACCATGGCTCTCTGGGTGGGACCCCTTGGTGCTGCACCTGCCTAGGCTGCCTGTGCCAACAGGGCTCACAGGGGAAAAGCCAATTTTTCTTGGAGGCTTGCACATTCTCCAGCAGCACCTCTTCAACAACTCAGCCCTGGCAACCCAACCATTGGCCATGCTGTGAGTTTGCTCACCGGGAGAGCCCAGCACCTGCTCATGGCCCCATTCCCTCACCTCCATCTTGGGAATGGGGCAAAAGGGGGCAAAATCACAAAGGGCAAATGAAAGCAGCTAGAGGATTCTAGGGGGACAGAAAGTGACATCCCTCCCCAGCTGATCCCTGCAAAGTAATGGCAGATGTCTCTTCCCCAAGGTCTGCAATGTTTCCCAGTGCCAGCTCAAGCTGCCACCAGAGAATGCACAGACGGGGCAGGGCTGTGGGTCTGTAACCTGCCCCTTCCCACCTAGAGCAAACCACCACAAAACTGTCCTGACCCAAGTCACACACCAGGTGCTGCCAGCACAGGGCTGACATGACAGCCCCATGGCATTTCTGGTCACGGGGGATGAGTGGGGAGTGCTGGGCAGTGGAGGCATGGAGCAGGACATGGGGCAGCAATGCTCCCTGCCTGCTGCATCCCCTGCCAGCGGAGGGCAGTGGGCAGAGCTCCACAGCAGCATCACAGGCCAATACTCACTCTTTAGCTTGGAGCGTACTTTGTTTGCCGTTTTTTTTATGTCAGACATCAGCTCTTCCAGCTCCTCCTTCGTTTCTGAGGAGAAAAAAGCAAACAGAGATGTGTTGGAGACTGCTAAATCTGCTGCCTGGCTCCATAGCATGTGGGGACCAGTACTACAAGTACTCCCACCTCCAGACTGGGAGCACTTCCACCCCGTGCACCCTGTTGGGACTCTCCTCACGGTCCTGACCCTGGAAATAACCAGGTTGGTCAGGCAAGGAGAGAGGCCAGGGAGCCATCCTGCAGAACCACCTGCCTGCACAGCCCCAACCTGCCCCATACCCAGTGTTCTGCAGAAAGGGGAAGGGAATGGATACACAATCCACAGTGCTGGTCACCAAAAACCTTCTGCTCAGCAAGGCATTCAGCCCTGTGGAGAAGCACTGGGGGATACTGGTGGGTGACAAATGGGACATGGCCCAGCACTGTGCGCTTGCAGCCCAGAAAGCCAAGTGTTTCATGGGCTGATCAGCAGCAGCGTGACCAGCAGGTCGAGGCAGGGGATGCTCCTCCTCTGCCCCGCTCTCCTGAGACCCCCTGGAGCTCTGCATCCAGCTCAGGACTCCCCAGCACAAGACACATGGACCTGGTGGGTCCAGAGGAGCCTCCAAAACGGACCAAGGGCTGGGACAGCTCCACTGTGGAGAAAGGGGAGAGAGTTGGGGCTGTGCAGCCCAGAGAAGAGACGGCTCCAGGGAGACCTTCCTGTGGCTGCTCAGGACTCCAAGGGGGCTTAGAGGGAAGATGGAGAGAGACTTTTGACCAGGGCCTGCAGGGACAGGACAAGGGGCAACGGGTTTAAACTGGATGAGGGTGGGGTGAGGTTGGACATAGGGAAGCAATGTCCAAAGAAGCTGTGGCTGCCCCATCCCTGGCAGTGTTCAAGGCCAGGTTGGACACAGGGGCTTGGAGCAACCTGCTCTAGTGGAAGATGGCTCAGCATGCTAGTACCCAACTATGCCCTGCCTGTGCAGCCTGTGATGCTGTGCACTTGCAGAAGGGCTGGGTGGTGGCAGCAGACGCCCCATGCTCACCCATGGGCTTGTAGCTGGCTTGCCAGGGACGTAACTGTGCCCCAACCATGGGACCAGCCAAGCCCAAGACTCAGCCTTGACACCAGCAAGTTGCAATATCTCAAGATCCAGATACAAAAGAAAGTACAAACCACCTGTCATTCAAATATGATTTCTCAGAAATGCTGCTACCCCAACGGTCCCTCTTGATTTTGATGAGATCAACACTTAATTAAATAGACTTTGTTTAATAGACTCTAGGCACATTATCTGAGTCATTCCAGTGGCTGGGGGGGGGGTGTGCGCTATCCTCCCCAC
>NW_009934170.1:10311-10834 GCF_000696875.1 Nestor notabilis | reverse complement strand
CTGTACACATCTCTGACTCAGAGCTAAGAGCTTCGATGCTATTCTGAAAAGGAAAAAGGGAACACGTCTGCCAATACCTTCACCCCAGGCTCCAGGTATTCTGAGTAAGCCAACACAGCACCTTTCCAGGGGAAGCAGTGTAATGATGTATGTGCTAGAGAATAAGCACAAAGGCATGGGAACTAAGAGGTCATTTCCAGTTGCAGCTCTCATTTGACTAATTATATATTTTTCTCCCCCCATTCTTGAAAGAACTTGTGTTTAATGAAGAAACAAACCAGCCTGGGCTGAGTAACTGCCTGCGTGCAGAGAGGCTGGGGCCAGCTCACAAGGAAGCAGACAAAGACCCAGGAGTGCTGGGGGATAATGGGCTGCCATGAACACAGGGACAGGCCAAGAGCCAGGCTTGTTCACCAGCAAAGGGGAAAGCCAAAGGGGCTCCTACTGCAGCCTATGACTACCCAGCAGGAGGATGGAGAGAAGCTGGAACTTCTGGGAGTCCTTGGAGGTGACCTTCAGCTTC
>NW_009934170.1:0-10280 GCF_000696875.1 Nestor notabilis | reverse complement strand
TGCTGAAGCTTGGAGGTGCATAGGGACAGGACAACCAGTGATGGACCAAGCTGGGATAAGGAAAACTCAAATTAGACATTAGGAAAAGAAAATGTCATCAATAAGGAGGTCACACACTGGAGCCAGAGAGTCTGTGAGATGTCCATCCTTAGGGATATTCAGCATGTGGCTGTGGGTGACAGCCTGAGTAACCTGATCTAATGGACTTGCTGGAGGGTACTGGACCAGGGACCACCAGGGTCTCTTCCCACCCATATCCACCTTTGATCCTATGAAATAATTTCACATAAGTCACTGCTATGTCATTTCCCTTCTTCCTGTCAATGGGGGCTGAGGGATTTGCTGCAGTGATGCTATCACTGAGGATGCACAGGACAAGTGGTGAGCACGGGTGAGAATCTCCCTGAGCTGGCTGCTCAGGAAGGGGACAGGACCATGTGGACGGATGGAAGGGACACTGGACAGGGAGCTAGGCTGCCTTTCCTCAAAATATTTCCAACTGAGCAGCAAGGAGAAAACACTCCTGGCTGGCTTCGAGTCACGGGATGTGTGAGGATTACTTGGCGACCTGGCAGGCACAGATTTCCCAGACAATTATTTTCACATCCATAGCGTCTGTTTAAGTGACTCATTCAAATCTATTTAACTGTTCACAGCGAGTAACATTCAGCAACAGAAGCTCAAGTACCACAACACCACCACAGCTACGGCTGGGGTCACCCTGGCAAGCAGAGCAGCACTGAAGGGCAAGATGTGATGGCCAAGAGGCCAGGCCAGGCCCCCCTCATCCCACAGCCCACCAGGGACGTCTGCTCCACTCCTGCCAGCACTGAGCACAGCAGAGGAGCAGGGATGTTCCCGTGGTCACCCGCACTGTGCAGCCGTGTCCCCACTCCTCACTGGGAGTGAGGAGGAGGCTTTGGTCCAGGGTTGAGCCCCAGGCTGTGACCTGTCCTGGAGAGGAGCTCAGGAAACACAGGGAGGTGGGGTGCAGACAGGGGAGCAGGCAGCAGCGGAAGCTCTTTCTCTTCCTCCTGCCAACAGCAAATGGGGCACCTGCAAATGCCCAGGCCAGGCTTGTAACACCTCTCGGCCTTAGCACAGCCTCAGCTGCTTGGGAAGGAGGAAAACCCAATTCCCCTGTGCTCACCTTCCCCACATCTCTCCAGGTTCCCAAAAGCATCTCTCAGGTCCCTAAGAGCCATCCCCTGCACAGCAGCCCACTGCGTCTCCGTAAATAGCAACCCACAAGAAATAATCATAATGCGTTTCATCAACAAAGGGCTTTGGTCACTGGAAGGCTTTAGCAGCACCCAGGTCACAGAGCATCGCTAGAAGCACCAGGAAAGACATGGAAAATGTCAAAAGGGAAAAATAACACCTCACAGCTTGCTCAAGTGTCTTTATCACTGAGTCATGGACTCACAGCATAGTTGGGGTTGGAAGGGCCCAGTCCTCCTGCCACCACTGCCCAGCTCCCTGCAGCATCTCCCCATCGACAGCCCCTGCACCTCTGCAGGCGCTGCTGCCCAAGGGCCCTTCCTGCCGCGCTCAGGGCTGGGAGCGGCGCTGTGCCCAGCAGTGCCGACGTGCTCCCCGGCACGCTCGCTGCAGCCGCCCGCTCCTCCCCAGCACGGCGTCACCCGCCTGTCACCAGCTGCCTTCTCCATGGCTCTCATTAATGCACTGGAGGGGAAATGTCTGATGGAGGAGGGAACAGGGAATCCTAAAAGCAGATCGTGCTTGTTCCCGGCTCCACCACTCTAACCTTCCCGCGCTGTCCTTGCTCAGTGCTCCTCAGATTAGGGCAGGTTACCTCTGACTGCCTGAAATAAAACCAGAGAAACTAGGAATAGTGGCAGGAAGGGAGGAAAACCAACTTGTCTTTAACAAGAAAGATGAAACAACACAGCTTGAATGAAAACTACAGACACTCTACAAAATTACCTCAAAACAGTGCAAGGATGCATCTGGGCTGTTCAGAAAGGAAAGGGAAAATAGGAGGGATGTGGGTCTGGGATTGCACAGACCAACTGCCAAGTACTCATTCATTCTCTTCAGGTCTTGCATAGGAAATAGGCAATGGTTCTGTGTACTGTCTCACTGTGGCCCAGACACTTCCTCCTTGGCACTAGCTCACCCATTCCCTCCTGGCCCCTCATCTCTGCAGCCTCCTCTCACTACCTTGGACTCATCTGTCTCCCCTAATTACGGATTCCCTAGTGTGTTCCCTCCCTCCCCACGCTGGATTCCACCCTCCCCTGCCACTTCACTCTCCAGACTCCTTCCTTTGCCAGGATTTGCCTTCAGCATTCGCAGCACTGTCCTTGTTAGCTCTTAGCTAATTGCCCAGCAAGACAGTGGGCTCTGCCCTGCCAGCTCACACACTTTGCCCCAAGCATCTGCTGCTGGCACCTCCCTGGCCAACCACTGTTACCTGTAAAATCATTTGCATACTTAAAACAAAATCTCTTTAAAATTTAACTCCTGTGCAAGTGGAGGCACCTGCAGGCAGTCCCTGCTGCTCCTCTGCTGCACGCCACTGGCAGAAGCAGGCCCTCATGCATGAGCATTGCCCAGAGTTTACCCTCCCCGGGACCTCAGCAACCCTGACATGGCCACAGGAGCCCTTCTCCTCCGCAGCTTGCCCAGGGAAGAGATATCCCTCTCCCTGCAGGGTGGTATTTCTGCCTTTTAGACAGCAGGGTTTATATTTCCTGGGGGGAATCCTTGGAGAAATCACAGTCTCACAGACTGGTTTAGGTTGGAAGGGACCTTAAAGCTCATCCGGTTCCAACCCCCTGGCACGGGCAGGGACACCTTCCACTAGAGCAGGTTGCTCCAAGCCCCTGTGTCCAACCTGGCCTTGAACACTGCCAGGGATGGGGCAGCCACAGCTTCCCTGGGCACCCTGTGCCAGCGCCTCAGCACTCTCACAGGGAAGAACTTCTGCCCAAGAGCTCATCTCAATCTCCCCTCTGGCAGGTTCAAGCCATTCCCCTTGTCCTCTCCCTACAGGCCCTTGTCCAAAACCCCTCTCCAGGTCTCCTGGAGCCCCTTTAGGCACTGGAGCTGCTCTAAGGTGTCCCCTTCAGGAGCCTTCTCTTCTCCAGGCTGACCCAGCGCAGCTCTCTCAGCCTGGCTCCAGAGCAGAGCTGCTCCAGTTCTTTGGTGAAATCCTGCTTTCTAGCCTCTGTTTCACTTAATTTTCTCCTCTACACCCCCACCTGGGAAATGTGGAAGTTCTGTTGGGACACAGGGTCAATGTAGTGTTTGGAGGTGGGATGACAGCCCCCTGTCATCAGCACAGTGCTGTGTTGAGCTTAGGGAGGCAGTTGTCTGCCCAATTCTTGCTCAGATTTGCCCTTCCCAAGACAAAAACGCCTTCGTTCCCTTCATGAATAGTCTTGCTATCGGCTGCTGCCTTCCTTTGTGGCTGTCCTCCCTGTGTACGAGTGGATGCCAAGACCTGGAGGTGTATTTGGCTGTTGGGTTATTGCTGTCCGTAGGAACCAGCTGAGATTTGTCCCTTTTCAGTATCTCTGTAATTGCTTTCTAGCCTGGTTTTGTCATTAATCAAGTGTGCCTTTAAATCAGAGGTGAAGCAAGCACAGCTCTTCTCTGTGCTGCCTCTGCAAGCTGCTGAGTGGATTCTCCTCCAGCCTGCAAGCTTTTACTGAAACTGCTGAATTCATGAGTGACCCCTGCAGGGGACTCATTCATCCTTCTTCTCCAGTCTGACTTTGCTTCTTTAATCATCTGGTCCCTGTGTCCAGCCTGGTGGCATGGGTGTGATACACCTGCATGTCCCTGGCTGCTCATACTGCAGGCAATACAAAGACACCCTCGTTGCTTCTTTTTCTTCCTTGCACATTTTGCTTTAATTAAAGCCTTTACCTCTTCTGACCCCAGCTTTACATCTGAGCTGTGTTGGATCCACCCTGCTAAGGCGTGCTCAGCAGCAGTGCCCTTTGCAAGGGGACAAGGGAATGGCTTTAACCTGCCAGAAAGGGAGACTGAGATGAGCTCTGAGGCAGCAGCTCTTCCCTGTGAGGGTGCTGAGGCGCTGGCACAGGGTGCCCAGAGAAGCTGTGGCTGCCCCATCCCTGGCAGTGTTCAAGGCCAGGTTGGACACAGGGGCTTGGAACAACCTGCTCTAGTGGAAGGTGTCCCTGCCCGTGGCAGGGGTTGGAACTGGATCAATTTTAAGGTCCCTTCCAACCCAAACCAGTCAATGATTCCATGATTCTATGAATCATTTTATTTGAAATTAAGAGCAAAAATTTCACAACTAATTCTTGAGAGCTGCTGCATTTGATGTGGCTCCACCACTGCAGAAGTGGAACTGCTAAGCAGGATATTCTTAAAACTCAGGAAAATAAGGTGGGTGATGTTCTGCTTACATTCTTCAGATCACTTTCCCACCAGGCTGCCTTCCTGTAGCACCATCAGCTATTAAAAGCCCTTGCAATACTGTCAAGGCACAGAATTATCTTCCAGATTGGGAGCTCCAGATTCCTTTTGGTCATGGCGAGATAGATAATCCACACATTACCCACTCTAAGCACCATCTCTGCAAGAATCCAGATGGATGCCAAGAATAAGGCACTTCTTATAGCCGTAGCATTTGCAAGAGAAGTTAACATGCCTTGCATAAAAGTGTCCTGATTTTTAACTTGGATTGAACACATATGAGTCACTCAGCTGCATTCCTCTAAAAGCCTTGACCTGTAGAGAAAAATCCCAACTTCCCTCTCACACCCCCAATGTGCTTAGCTAAAAGGGCATTACAAAGACATGGACATGACAGGTTGTTCTTCATTATTCAAAACCTTCAAGCTCTCAATGGAAAAAACATTACTACACACATCATTTCCACTTTGCAAAGAGTATCCCTCAGCTAAGGATGCCACACACATCATGTCATCTCCTACCATCACCACATGCTTTTGCAGGTGACCCTGTGCTCAGGAGGGCCTTCACTCCAGAAACTCACGACTCACCATGAGGTTTGAATTGTCTTTCCTCAAAAAAACAAAACAGTATATGTGGAGAAAAGTGATGCAGAGACTCCAGTGCCCTTCCAAGCTGAGGTACAACAGGGGAGATGTTGTCCACCACACAGTGATGGGGCTTTACTGCCTGCATTCGGAGGGCAGATTCAGTGTTGGGGTCTCTCTGCTGTTCCTCCTTTGAAAAGAGGCTGCCTCTAAAGTCTCGACATTGCCACATCTTCACAAACCATTCTCACTACGCTAGAAAAGAACAAGAAAGGAAAGAACTGGTGCAGGTCGCACTGGCTGCTGTTTCTCACCAGCAGCTTTGGCCAACTAAGAGAACTTCTTAACTTCAACCTCATTTCTTCAGTGGAAAATACTCAAAGAGAAGACCTGGCTACCTGGGCACAGCAGCACCTGTAGCTGGGAAAAGCAAGGCAGCATCAGAGTTTTTCCAATGAGCCAAAGGCACAGGGAGCATAGAAAAACACTTCCAGCAAGTCCGCCTCTGCTCTGCTTTTGACCCAGGAACTTCTTAGGAGAAACTTGTGGTTTTCTATCCCCTGATTAATCGAAGTAACCACAGAAACAAACTGCTCTGTCAGCCCAGCTCTACTGCTTTGCTCTAAACAAACACTAATGCACACTGAGCTGCCCCAGCTACTCTCAGGGCTCCAGAGAATCCTGGGGGTCAGCTCCTTCTTGAACCCAGGTGCTCTTTATCTGAGGTAGAGGTCTTCTTTCTGCTGAGCCTTTTCATGATAACACTTGTTAAGGCAGCACTTACTTAGTTTAAGAGATTAAAGAGCAGTAATTTTTTGAAGACCTGATGATAAAAGCAGTGCATGTGAAACCCCCAACACAACACAACACAAACCATCCAGCACCACAGACCAACTGCTCAATATCATTCTTTAAAATTAATCCAGCTCTAAACCTTTTCATGCTGCAGGAAAAAGCTGAGCAATATTCAAAGCATCAACAACAGGCACGGAATGAGTGATGGTTTCATGTCGTGACACTAGGGAAAGGCTGGAACTCACACAGGCTCTGCACGTGGGCATGTCAGGATTTGATAACTTCCCACCAAAACTTTCCCCAGGAGCTGTTCCCTTTGCAGCTTCACTTCCAGGGACAGAGGAAGAAGTTTCAACACTTGTACCCACCACTTCTGAGCAGACCCAACAGGAAAAGGCTTCCTACAGGCTCAGACTGGGAGCAAGGAAGTGACAGCTATGAGAATGCCAGCAAAGAAGCCCTTGGGTTGTAGGAAGTGTCACATATGCCCTCAGACTCCTGCACAACAGCTGCTTTGGAGATAGTTTCCATCAAAACAAGCCTAAAACAACATGAAGGGCATTGAAACGAACATCTCTGACCTCATCTGTCTCACATGGGATCGGGAAATGGGTAGGATGCCACACGGTGGGTCCCCTGTGTGGCACATCTTGCCAACAACCCCCCAGAACACTACCATGGGATGCACCACAGGACAACCTTCTAAGCTCTCTGACTCACCAGTGCACTGGGTGACAGGGAGGAGAGACACTACCACAGCCAGGTCTGGGTAGCAACTGCTATAGGAAATGATCAGGTCAATGCATCTCCTCATGGCCTCCAGCTCTAACTGGGGGGCACGTGGAGGAAACAGAAAGGCTCTAAGGACAACTGGGTGCCTTCCAGAAGTGATGGCTTTAATTAGGGAACACGTGTGTTTTACCACAGGGACAGACTACCAGTGCTCTTTAAAGCAGAGAGTGAATCTGGTAGAGATCCCACACCATACAGAAAATGTGGAATAATGCTAGTTAACAAATAAGCAAAATTCTCACTCATCCCGCGCTCCTCCTCACAGCTTTCACCTTTTCCAGGATATGAGGTTTCACTTTGGCATGGATAAATGGTTTCATCTCATCCTGGGTAAGAGTCTTCCCATCCATATGCTGTAACTCAGAACGGAGCAACCCCCCTCAGCCAACACTAACAGGAGCATGAGAGAGTTCAAAACAAGAGCAGAGATGCTTCCCCCCTTTCCAACACAAGGTGCAATGTCTTGGTGCCATTTCGCATCTCCCCTCTGTAATGCACAACTTCTCTTGCTGGTGACCAAGTTGTACAACCATCAGCACCACAGACATCTTGCTCCCATTTCCACAGCCTGCCCCTGGGCACTGCCACCAGTGCAAGGACACCAGGAAAGTCTTCATCTCCTCAATGCCACACTTGTATGTGGCACATGAGCTGCACTTCCCTTCCCATGCAGAGTTATTTCAGATTTCCAGGTCAAAACCAATGCTCGCTAAGTGCCATCACCAGCAGTGACAACCTCTGGCAGTTATCTGAGCCAGGAATGATGGATTACTCTTCTCATTAGAAGTGCACAAAGAAGTGGTTTGCAAAGTGCTGGAGGCAAGTAATAAATAGTATCTACACAAGATGGTCTTCAGCTGACCAGACCCACATGCTTCAGCTGTGCACACATCAGTATTTACAGATCAGAAGCCAAGTTCTGACCTGTTAGATTCTACACCAGTTATTAATTATTTACCTCAAAACTAATTAATCATCCATTAACTCTTTGTGAGCTCTTCTACGAGGAAGGTACCCTCATGAAGTGACTCAGTAATGCTTCTAACAGCTACAGCCTCATACAATTAAGAAGAAAAATCATTCATGGGAGAGCCCCAGGCCAGAAATCACAGGAGGCCACATCCCAGCTGCATTTCATCTTCTTTCCCTGACAATTACTTGGCCTTGCCTGACCTTTCATTATCTGCCACATGGTGCTCACAGCAGAATGCTTCCCCGAACACACATTTTCTTACTTGCAATCAAAGCAGCTCTTTTATTTGCATTTTTTGCTAATAATCTGATAACTCAGGAAAATACAGTTATGCTCCACCTCTGTGGGGCCTGGGAGGTCAGCAACAGTGCTAGGAGATTGCAAGAAGCTTAAACCTATTAAACAGGCTCTGCTGGCATTCAAAGCAGGCTCAAGGTTTACGCTGCCTGTCATCAGATGACATTTCTCTCCAGCAGACCCACAGGAACTGAGGCAGGATCAGTGGGCAGGCCAGCAAGGACCTGGGTAGAGAAATGCCACCATAAGGGAAGCGTCAGGGCCATGTACTCTCCTCTGAGAGCCTCCAAACCCAGTGCTGCCCGGCTGGAGCCTCTGCAGCCATCCGGCCTGAAACTGCAATGATTTTTCCCCTTCCCCCACCAAATGCAAACTAAACACCTCTCAAACCCCAAAGGTCTCAGGTTAGGGTGTTTCTGCTGCGACACCGTAGCTTGTCACCACTTTGTTTCCCATGTGAAGTATCGGCATCAGCATCCACAAGCAATGTGCAGGTTTCCCACTGCTGTTAACTCCACTGGTACTTGCGGATACTCTGATTACTCCTCTTTTGTCAGGGGAGTTCTCTATTATGCTTAAGGCTGTGCTGGGAGAACCCGTGGTCCAACCTCCTAACACTGGGATTGTAAGAAGTAGAGCCAAAAGGGATGGGGGCATCATCCGGCCATCGCCGCTCTGCCACAGCAGTCCCATCACATGCCTGCAGGTTCTGCAGCTGCTTGAAGAGCAGCCTCCAGTCAAGCCCCAGCCAAGCCCTACGCAGGGTGACGCCTGGACACACGTAACAGCTTTCCTCACATGGCACAGCCACGTTTGCATCCCAAATGCAGCTGCCACCACTCCCCGCTCTCCTGGAGCATTTCCACCCAGCACCCCTCTCTCAGGGGCAAAACCATTGGCAACGAGATCTCACAATGTACCCAACATCCTCACTGAATAGCAAGCACCATAGCCTGCTCAGGAAGTGGGGCACCAAGCCAATACCTCCAGCACTCCCCAGACTCCAATGGGGACTTTTGTGAGAACCATAATTTCACACCATATAGGGGATGATTTCAACATCAAACTGAAGCCCCTGCTGGTCACACACATCTGGTTCCCACTAACCGGATCCCCATCACTGAAAGCGTTCAAGGTGAGGTTGGATGGGGCTTTGAGCAACCTCCCCATGGCAGGGGGGCTGGACTGGATGATCTTTGAAGGTCCTTTCCAAACCAAACCACTCTTTGAGGCCATGATTCTGTGGTGAAAGCCACAGAGGCAAATTAAACATGTGGAGAGACCATCTCCTTGAAGCACTACAGATATTGAACAACAGACCCACTGGGGAAATAGAAACCCCTTGAATGAGGGTGACTACTCCTAATTTACAAATAAAACCATTAACAATAGCAGAGACCCTCACACTCTGGGAAATAAAGGAGGGAGCTTTGGCACCTTATTGAGCAGCTCCGGATGCTGCAGGATGAGATTTGTATGCTTTACAAATGCATAGACTGAATACAGAAGGCATCTGTGTCATTGATACTGGTTTTGGAGTATATATTCCATCAGGTTACTTTGGTTTGATAGCCCTAAGGTCCACTTTAGCCACCAAAGGCGTTCAGATACTTGGGGGCATCATTGATTCAGATTATCGAGGGGAGATTAAGGTGATTTTGTTGACTAGTGGAGATCAAGATATCTTCATTCAGCCATGAGACCATGTTCCCAAATATTGATTTTGCCTGTGTTGAAAATGCAAGTAAGGGGGAAGCCCCACAGAAAAGTACGGCTCGAGGAAACCATGGATTTGGATTCACTGACCAGTTGAATAGTGGAGCTAAAGTTTGGGTCCAAACACCCAACATCCCACCTGAGCTGGCTGAAATTACTGCCACTGGAAAAGACAACGTGGTACTAGTGACTAAATCCGGACAAAAATGGGAATATGTCCTTGTGAATAAATCATGTTTGAGAGAATGATATTATTATGTTTTAGTTTTGTGTTTTACACAAACTACAGATCCCAGCCATCCTCGTATGTCTTATGGCACTTTGGGCGATGCCATTAGCCCAGGAAGATATCTGAAGAGGACTGACATCTCACTTGTGCACTTGAGATGGAAAAGCAGCGCCAGACCTCGCAGACAATTACACATGTACTGTGAATGAACCTTGCCTTTGTAGCTAATTCAACATTTTCCCCAGGATTACATCTGTGGACAACAGATGTAATTCCTGATTTCTGTCAGGAAAATGCTACAAACAATTGTTTGTACAACATCAAACAGAATAAGATGCAGTAACTATAGCCAGTGCTAGTATTGCTGCTTGTAAATGTAACCTTTTTAGTGCTTATAATCTCTGTGCTAATAGTACTGAGAATGCATACAACCTGAGTAGCAGTAGTGGGAATATAGAATCATAGAATAGTTAGGGTT
>NW_009934169.1:33051-60518 GCF_000696875.1 Nestor notabilis | reverse complement strand
CTAACTATTCTATGATTCTATAATGCAAGAAATAGGTAAGCAGCCAGTGAGTCCATGTTGCTCACCACTATAGCTTTCAAAATGTTTGGTTTACTTCAGACTGCCTTACTTCTTTATCTGTTTTTCCTTGCAGCTACAT
Organism: Nestor notabilis; assembly: GCF_000696875.1. Lineage (NCBI taxonomy): Eukaryota > Metazoa > Chordata > Aves > Psittaciformes > Psittacidae > Nestor > Nestor notabilis. The sequence goes on along the minus strand of NW_009934169.1, from coordinate 60,379 downwards.
GACACATAACAAAAGCCCTCATTCTTTTACCAAAGCCTGCTTTCTCCTCTGGGACCAAGCAAAATAATGTTTTCTTAAAAGGTAATTTGCTCGAGAGATTTACTTTGTGTGATTTAGTGCATTATTACAGACAGCTCTGAATTTATGCAAACTAACATTTTCCATCAAACCATGCAGAATTAAGTATCAAGCATATTATTTTGGTTTTAGAACAAATATTTAAACTAATAGCAAAGCCAACAGGATCAGCTGTCACACTCAATAGCAGCAACTCCTTTTTTGTTGAGACATTTTCTTTCTTCTGTTCCCTTTCCTAACCTTTAGGAGATTCTTAAGACTAATCTGGTCACTAAAAGGAGAACAAAATGAGTGGCTTCTGTCAGTCAAATAGACACATTCACTTTGCAGTGCAGCCCATGCAACTTCTTTACTTGCTTATCTTATCACAATGTGTCCTGAGAAGTCTATCTGCATTATGATCTGCTTATGGGACTGGAAGGATTGACATAAAAACACTTAAAAAGTTTCTTATGGTATATAAGGTGATTGCAGGCATTAAGCACAGAATAAACTCCTTAGCCACTTTCCTCCCTGCAGCTAAACCAGGCTGGCATTGGCAGAGAGAAAAAATAAGAAAAATCATGAAAAACAAGATTGCTGGGGTCTAATTCAACCATCCCTGAAGTTAAAGAAAGAGTTTTCACTGACATTGAAAAAGACATTGAAAGAGATCGATCTGCTGCTAAGGTCATACAGGCCATGGACAATATTTGAAGTTTTCCACAGAACAACTTGTAGCATTTTTGAATTCAAACTCAGCTGAACTGTGAATAAACTGTGAAGCAAGTGGAAAAGCAGATGAATTCTTTTCCTGGTGCCTGTAGAACAGTGACAGGCGTCTGGGTAGCCAGCTAGGGAACCAGAAATTCTTACTGCTCAGAAGAAATAGGATATAACTGATTTTGCAAATACATGGTGGGATGATTTACACAACTGGAAGTTAAAAATAATTAGCTGAATCAGGTTTACAGAAAAAGAGTAGGTAAAAGAAGTGAGGGTGGCACTCTATGTTAGAGACATGATTATCTGAGTTAGAGCTATTGTCAACAAGAAAAGATCGTACTTTTCTTGTTGACCTCAGTTTTAAAGACCTATGCTGGATGTTGTGTGCAGTCTGTAGTAAAACATCATTAGAGTTTCTAAAAATGATAGATTATAATTATCTAACACAAAAGGTATTGAACCTAGCATAAAGTAATTCTATTCTGAGCCTCATTACATTGAATAAAGATGAACAGACCAGTGGATCTAATTACATTTATTATGGGAAAACAGAGAACAGTAATATATATACTTTGTACTTCAAAAAGAGTGAGTTTTACAAAGCAGGAGAAAATTATGAGAGATAATTGATTAGGAAGAATAAATACAGACAGCCACCTGTGAAAGCAATTTGAAAGTTGTTTAACAAGAATTTATGAGATGTCCGGACACCATATCTCATAATTAAGAAAGAAATAGTATGTCTGTGTGCTAAAAGCCCTCCTACTTCAGGTGTGAAGTGAATATATCAATTAAAATAAATTTTTAAAAATAACAAAAGGGAGAAAAGGAGAATGATAGTAAAAACTGTAAATTATAAAGCATAGCAAAGAGATATAGGAACCAAAAGACACTGGTAAAAAAGACACATCTCCCAGGAATTCAGACAGTGAGAAAACAATTTTTAGACATTAGGAAAAAAAAGCTAGGCTTAGTGTAAAAATTTGAAACAGAAATACTAATAGTTGTATAAATTAAATATGAAAGGAAGAGTATGCCCATATTTGTGGCTGTCTATACTTGTCTAAAAGCACTAGGAGAAACAGCTGAATAAAGTTAAAAGGGAAAGTTTGCATTACCTGCTACAGAGCACCATATATGTGATTTCATTCAAATGGAAAGATAGAAAAACTGACCTATAGATAAGTGTTATGGGAATGAAGTAAAGGACAGTATCTGTAAAACATGCTGATAAGGAAAGCAACAGTGTTGTGAAACTCAGGAATTTTGCCTAATATTCATGAGGGATGAGAAAAGAGATAAGGCAAAAGATCCAAACATGAATCCATTCCAGAAGACTATAAAACGTAAATCCAAAATCTGTTCGTCATCACTAGTCAAGATGAACAACAGATACATGGTGAGCACTTGACTGATGACATGCCTTGTCCTCCTTGGTGCATATAAGTGATCCTCACCAAGCCACCAGGACACCCACCACAGTGCTGTTCAGTATGTGGATGTGGGAGTGGGAAAAATCAGATTTTCTAACGTAAGACCACCTTCCACTTCTCTAAGATCTCTCACTGAATTTTGCTACACTTATTTCCTATATTATCAGTAGAGGAAGGATTTAAAGTTGTTCTTAGCTCTGAAAAAAAGATATAACTTCATAAGTAATCTCTGTAGAAAATCAGGAGGATGTGTTTATAGTACAGGAGAACAACATACTATTTTTAAATTTTTCAGGATGGGCATTATGCTATTCTGCAGAAGACATTTAAAAGTTAAATTTCAGAGTTTCTAAGCTGTGTGTCTACAATCCATTGTGTATATATTCTTTTGCCCAGAAAAAAACCAGGCGTATCTGACAGAATATTTGTCTTAGCTGTACTAACAACCTACCTTAACATAGATGTGAGATGTAAATTGAGGTGCCTATTTTTTCCAAGCTTGGACTTGGACAATTAACTACTGGATAACTACAGTTACTATTTAAGTGGATGTTAAAATTTATCTCATTAGTATTTTGAGAGCAGAATGCCCAGAAAGTTTGCACTTGGGAGATGTAACAAAACATACATCTGACCTGATAATACTCTTATTCAATCATTATCATATGTGGAATATTCAGAAGATCGTGAATATCATTCCAGTATTTTAAAAGCCAGTTAAATCCTAACTAGTGAAACCTGGCAACAATCCTGAGAAAAAGAATGCAGAATAAAAAGTTAGGAATATAATTAGTGCAAATCATTATGGTTTTGGAGAAAGAGTCCTTACAATCCTTAGTAAACACACTTGACATAATTCTTGATGATTTTGTAATATAGACAGTGAAAGATAAATAATATGTTTAAACTTTTTAAAGGAATTTTGACACATTAATGCACAACATTCTGATTTAAAAGTAGCGCAACAATAGTATACATCTTAAATGGATTAACAACTGTCTCAATTACAGATCCCCAAAAAGTAAATGTCTGCATGTATCTATTGTCAAAGGAATGAGCTTCTGCTAGGGTTAGGAGGTTATCTAGTAGAATAATTGGCATTTGGTCCAGTGTTATTCAATGTAGTCAACAGTCATCTGGAAGAAGATAGAAAATCAGCATTGATCACAGCGATGTCTGAGAAGGGAAAAAGACCATGGAGGTCAGTAAGCAAGTAGTTCTGTTATCATGACCTAAGATTAAGGGATTTGCTGTATTTTTAGTTTAGTGATAATAAAGTTGTATCTTCACATAAATACCACACCAACACAGACTTGCATCAATTCAGGAAAATGATTTATTTTAAGTTATAAGAAATGCTAAACAACAAAATTCTTTTGTGGAAGTGTACTGAAGAGCAGGGTTCTTGAATTTATCTCCCTATGCTTTCAAGAAGATCATGAAGGAGGATTTCCTGTATGGTTTATATGCCTAAGCTATGTTCATGCAGGGAATCAAATACAGAGTTGGGAAAACAGCTAGGCTTAAATGAACTGTTCCAGTAGAGTAACTACAGATGGTGAGAAAAGCTAACAGAGCTAATTCAGCAGTCTGGCATATTAGCATGTGTTCTGCATATAGGAGAGCTGTACTAACTGAATAATTTTCAGTTAAATTCTTCTTAATTTATTTTCCCATCTGATTAAGTCTTAAGGTGAAATGTCTCTCTCTCTTTCTTTTTCTCTCTCCTTTTTTTTTTTTTTTTTAGTATTACTTTTTACTTCATTTTATTTCATTGTCTTTTGGAATGTGTCAACTCTGACTATGATTTGATCTTTATTTTTTAATGACCTTTCAATCTTCTTTGTTTTCCAAAGTCTCATACTACAGGTTAAAACAGCGTATAAATGAAGCATTTTACCTGGGACTAAGTAGTCTTAAAAATGAACATGATGGAATTTTTATACCATCTCAGACTGCTTGGCTGTGATAATTTGTGCATTTTTCTAAACACATTTTATTTCCTGTGGAGGTTCTTGCCCTGAAGTGAAGTAGTGTCAAACAGTGGTATGACGGCAGAAAGCCCACTTCTTGCATTCTACACTAATCCAAATATCTAGTGTTTTTAAACAAGCAGCCAGCCTTGCTGATGTGGGAAACACTCCCATATAGTTCAAATATTGCAGTCAAACCACCAACAAATGCCAAAATGTTTTGATGTGCAGATGTAATTTTGAAACCCTAATCTGCTTGCTTTGTATTGTAGGTGGATTGGTAATTTCTGGTGGTGGCTGCCATACCTGGTGGTTTCTCCTTGGGGGTATTTTGACGAGGATGATAAGTAGCTTCTAGCTGAGACTGACCTTTCCTTACACGCCCCTTCTGCTGTTGCCCTTGACATTTCTTCAAAGGCTGGTCACCGCTTTAGCCCTCAGCCCTTTCTTCTTTCTAGGCCCAGCTGCCTATGGTGAAGACTACTCTGAATGTCTGACAAGGATCTCCACCCAGGCACATGTATTCACTCATTGACAAAGAAGAGCCTGCTTCCATCTTCAGTCCAGAGAGAAAATACCCATGTCTTGCAAATGTCTTTGAAAACAAGGGAAGATGCAGCCTGCTGGGCAAGCTTGGCATCCCTCCTTATACATGGATGGATGGAGTGATGGCAAATAACACCACCACTCCAGCTGTTTAAAAAAATCCCCTGTAACCAACTGTGCGAGTGTTATTTCCCCATGCTGGTCTTTTTGTAAACAGATCACCTTAAAATAGCACATATAGAGCTGAAATATTTGACTTCACACTAGAATGATTAGAAATAAAACCACTCAGAAAGGAGCACCTCCCATGCAGAACACTAAAACTAAGAGCTGTGAGGCAATTTAAGAAACAGTTCCTGTTGCTGCTCATTTTTAATTGATGCCTCACAGCTAAGGCTGGCTGTGTCACAATTTCGACATGAGAACACAGGATCAGAAGACTCAATAAGACCAAGCGCTGCAGCCAGGCTGGACCAAATGTGCATTGATAAATGATAGAGAAATTACCTGTGTCCCCCTTCCACTAGGAAAGAATTGGTGAAATTTTGATATGCTCTGTCTATATTCTCTGTACAGTCACTCCTCATGACAGGGGCACAAAAGCTACCTTCAGCAGCATCCATGAAAGGATTTCTTTATGGAGGACAAATTTTCCACAGATAGATAAATCAACTTAAGCAATGTTCTAAGGTTGCTGAGCAGCTTCAAACAATAGAACACAGCTTGATACTTGTATTGTGACATTGCGTTAACAACAAAATAAGTGCTTATTAAATATAACTTTTTCTTTGAAACTAAGCTACTTAAATTTGGTGATGTTCAGGAAATTGTCCTAACAGGAAGTATTGCTTTTGGAAAGGTAAGAAAAGAAGATCAAACCCAAAATGTGTTTTGAAATCTGACAAAGAGTCTTTTGTCCTTTAACTTCTGATGGCCATCTCTAACTTTCAGCTATTTTGTAGAAATTTGATAACATAATAATACATGAAACCTTTTTTTTTTTTCCCTTCCCTTTTTTTTTCCTCTTTTTTAAATGGAAAAACCATTTCTGGCAAGGCAGAAAAAGCACTGTCATTTCACCACTACATACTTACTGTATTGGCATGTTCGGAGCTCTCCCATTTCTCTCTACTAACCATGTTCTGTATCCAAAAAGCTGCAAAACCAGTTACGTCCACAGTGTTTGCTTTCTATTTTTAACTGAAAGCTGAAGTTTACAAATTCTGGGAAAATTATGTCAAATGCATCAGCTGAAAAGAAACCTTACCATTTCTGTAGAATGGTTTAATTTAGAAATTATAAACTAAATTTTGAAATTGGCAATCACTGATCCATCATTTTAAAAAGAAAATATACAGTGCAAAAATAGGTTTGTTTAATAAGGTCTGAATTCAGGAGACAGGAAAAAAAACCAAACCAAACCAGTCCCAAAACCCCACCTCTATCATCCTACAGTCTGTGTTAGGTAGCAAATGAAATTATATGATATAGAATCATTGAACAGTTAGGGTTGGACAACAATATAAACAGCAATAAGGAAATGTTAGAAGTTAGAATTATGCTCTGATTAAACTAACAATTAAGCGTGAAAAAGCAGACACCTGTGGGGAGGACTGTAAAAGGCTGTCTGTGATATTGTCTTTGGAAGACTTATGCTTTGGTTTAGGTTGAGGGTAGTCTTACAAACATTAATAGACTGAATTCAGCAGGGGAGTAAGCTACTGTACGGGTAAGGCCTATGCTGACACCTACCTGCGGTTTAATTATACAGTGACCCTTTGGGTCAAAAGATATCGTTTGAACTCCAAAATGCAGGTTAAGGGGAAAAATAACAATGCTGTGAGTACGGAACAAATGAGAGAAGCTTGCTACAACCTGGAAGAAACTGAGAAAACATCACTGTTCTTACGTTAATATGGAAGATGACTCTGTGGCTTTTATCTTCCCGATTCTTTCATAGACTTGGTTTATTTGTGATGTTTTTAAACTCAGTCTGTTATGTAAATGTTTTCCAAAGATTGTTTTCATAGGAAATAAATCATGTTCTGTTCTTTAGGCCAGTCAGTGAAAGTCATGATCAAAACCAGCATGATATCAAAAGCTACTGCTACATGTATGCTATTTGCAGTCTGGACACAGCCAGATATCTTGTCTTTTTAACAAAGCATATTGTTAGATGGCAGAAAGGTTGAATTTTGAACACTTCTGTGAATTTCATGTCAAAAGAAATACTAATTACACTGCAAGCTACTTGGGTCATGAAACCTGTACTGAAGTGGAGCTAAGCGGTTGGAGTGGGGAGATTTGAGTGACTCAAGCTGTGTAGGTGAATGTCTCAGCTCCTAAATGAAGTGACACCTGTGACTTATACAAAAACATTTCTGTAAATGAAGTCCTTGAAAACAACCAAAAAAGATATCTAATCAATATCTTCATTTTTATATCAGTAATAGTAACTGAGGTACTTCTGTTTCAGTACATAAAGGCATAGACTTTTTAATCAAAATATTCTAGGGCATGTATTTAATATTATTCTTCTGGCTCTAATGCAGCTGAAAGCTGAAGATATCTGCATCTAGAGTGAAGCTTGGATGAAACAGGCAATGCTCATTCATATGATGGGCACTCCATTTTTCTCAGAAAACGTCTCAGAAAAAAATACTGCTTTAATTTAAGGACTTCTAATCTTTCTTTTCTTATTGATGCTCATTCCACAATCCACTTGAAAAGGACTGCTATTCTGTGGCTGGAAGAATAGAATAGTACTTTGTACACGTCAATGATTATCTAGTGTTTGAAGAATTGCTTCTTTTCAGAGCCCTCCTCATGGGTCAGGCCTGGGAATCCTTGTATCACCTAGAAGTGGGGTGTTAGCTATAAACCCTACAAAGCTAAGACAAGCACCTTCCTTCTTGATGAGATCCAGCAGAGCTGGGCTCCTAGACCACCCTCACAGAAACTGTCTGCTGGATACGAAACCTGAGGGAGTTGATAGAAAACACCAAAGACAGAAGCATGCCTGAAACACTTGTCTGCCACATGGCCTCATGTCCATGACTGTGGATGGAAAATTCCGAAATGAAGATTTAGACCATTAAACTCACCTCTTCTGCTTGGGTTCCTGAAAGCAGTCAGTGGCACTACCCACTCAGGAAGTGAGAGAAGAGTAGCATGCCCCTTCTGTGAGGAGACCTGTTTCTGTCAAGGATTCTTGGGTTTTGCAGAGCAGAAGAGGTTGCGCAGGTTTGGTCAGAAAAAAGAGAGAATTTGGGTGGGTTTGATCCAAGTCAAGTCCTCTGTCAGGCTGGAATAGCAAATGTGAGTACAAATGCTCATATTTCATCATGTCCTCAGTGCTGTAAGAAATATTGAGGTTAAAATTTCTGTAGAACTAGTTAACTGTATTGTGTTTCCACCTTACCTTTCTTCAGTCATCAAGAACAAAACAGAGCCTGACCAGTCTGACTAATGCGTATTGCTTAATTTCAATTCTGTAACATAAAAGAAGAAATGTCACAGAAGCATCTTTCCTAAATTAGATCTTTTTATGAATAGCTGTTGTTCAAAGGTTTTGTTGGTCTTGTGCTGATGGAAGTTAAACCACATAAAAGTGTCATTTGTCCTTAAATATAGAGAAGAAAGTGAGGGGAAAAAAAAAACCAAAAATACACAGTGCTCTGTGAAACTAAAGCACCACTGTGGTTTTTACTGAATAAAACAAGCATAATCCTGTTTCTTTCAGAAACTGTTTAGTGAAAAGCATGTCTATATATTTTATATGTATTTTTAAACACCTACATAAGTTTGCACAATCTAGAATCTCAGCTGTGAGAAGAATCACCTTAGTAATGTACTTAACAAGACCAAAGGCTGCATGAGGCGTACAGAAACCGCAGAGGAAACAAATGCAAACTGTGATGTCGTTCTAATGCTAATTTCTTTCCAGAGGTCTGTTAAAAATTTTTAGACTGAAGACAATGGTCATTACTGGATTTATCAACAGTGCTGTTGTAGTTTAACTCCAGCCAGCAACTAAGTACCGTGCAGCAGCTCACTCCTCCCACCTCAGTGGGATGGGGAGGAGAATCGGAAAAAGATAAAACCCATGGGTGGGGATAAGAACAGAATAATAATAATAACAACAACAATAACAACAACAATAACATAGGAAAAAGAGAAGGAGGAATAAAATTCAGGGAACACAAGTGATGCACAGTAAAATTGCTCACCACCCACTAACCGATACTCACCCCATCCCCAAGCAGCAAATGGAGGCTTCTGGCCAACTCCCCCCAGTTTATATACTGAGCATGACATGCTGTTATATGGAATACCCCTTTGGCTAGTTTGGGTCAGGTGTCCTGACTGCTTCCTCCCAGCTTCCCATGCCCCTCACTGGCAGAGCATGAGAGACTGACAAGTCCTTGATCAGGGTAAGTGCTACTGAGAAACAACTGAAACATTGGTGTGTTATCAACATTGTTCCCAGACTAAAGCCAAAGCACAGCACTGCACCAGCTACTAGGAAGAAAATTATCTCTATCCCTGCTGAAACCAGGACAAGTACTATTTTTAATTTGAATGAAACTTGTACAGATGCTTCTACAGTTGCTTAATTTTATGGATATTGAACCTGTTTCATTAATATGCATGTTGACTGAACGAACCTTCTAAAATGTGCTTCTAATCACACCAGCATTAAATATTAACTAGGAACCTAACTATATCATTCAGTCACATTCTCTTTTTCCTAGCTTATCATTATATGTGCGTTGATATGAGCAGACATTTTTCCTGATTATTTCATTTATCATAAATAAACACATTCTTACGATTGTTACTTACTTAGCTGAATGTAGCAGTGCTTCCACCATGCAGTTAGGCAAAAGCAATGTTCAATGGGGGGCAGGCTTGGGAGTGTGCCTTCTAGTAAACATACTGCCTCAGAAATTTTGTGCTATCTTTTCTTTCTCTTTTTCTTCTTCAGGGAATATTTGTCCTAGGATTGCCATATGCTCTTCTCCACAGTGGATACAGTGGCCTGTTCCTTATCATCTTGGCTGCAGCATTATGCTGTTACACAGGCAAGATTCTAATCGCTTGCCTGTACGAAGAAAATGAAGATGGTCAACTCATAAGAGTGAGAGACACATATGAAGACATTGCAAATGCCTGCTGCAAAAGGCTATCTCCCAAACTAGGTGGCATAGTTGTCAATGTGACCCAGGTGATGGAACTGATCATGACATGTATTTTGTATCTGGTTGTTAGTGGGAACTTGCTGTCACACAGTTTTCCACATGTACCAGTGACTGAGAAAACTTGGTCTGTAATTGCGTTTGTTACACTGTTGCCTTGTGTATTTATCAAAACTCTCAAAACTGTTTCCAAACTCAGCCAGCTTTGCTCCCTGGTCCATTTCATTATCATCCTTGTAGTAATGACTTACTGTCTCACACAAATACATCAGTGGTCCTTGGCAAAATTCAGACTCTCTATTGAGTTTGAGGACTTCTTGGTCTCTGTAGGGGTGATCATTTTCAGTTACACTTCACAAATATTTCTTCCCACGCTTGAAGGTAACATGAAAAGCCCAGGGGAATTTAGTTGTATGCTGAACTGGACTCACTTTTTTGCTTGTGTCTTGAAAACAGCCTTCGCACTGACTGCATTCTTGACCTGGGGCAAAGAGACAAAGGAAGTTATTACTGACAACCTGCCATCCTTTCTTGAAACCCTAGTGAATTTGTGTCTCTTAGCCAAGGCTCTTCTTTCTTACCCTTTGCCTTTTTTTGCAGCCACAGAAATTGTGTATGCTTGTATTTCTAGAGAAAACCAGTCCAAATACAGATCTCCACTATTTTCTCTGGGTGTAAGAGGCTCATTTCTCCTGTTAACTCTGCTGATGGCCATGTTCATACCACATTTTGCCATGTTGATGGGTTTAACAGGCAGTGTAACAGGTGCTGCTATGACTTTTCTTCTTCCTTCTCTTTTCCATTTAAAACTCAAATTGAAAAAACTGTCCTTCTTAGAGAAATGTGCAGATATCTCTGTTTTTACTTTGGGTTTCCTTTGTAGCCTTGCAGGCATAGTTTGCTCAATAAAAGGGCTACTTGAAGTGTTTGGAGGAGTGTAAAAAGATTTCCAGAAATCCAAATAAGGCTCAAATCTTGTAAATGCTTTTACCCTGTTAGTCAGTATATAAGAGATTTTGTGACTAGGTAAAAACAAGCATATGCTTCAATGTTTGCAGGATCAGTGTTCTAACTGTATACATGTGTGGTTCAAAGAAAGTTGGAAAATAAGGTTCATAGCCAAAAAGTACAAAATTTCTCTTATTTAAAATATTGAGAGGAAAAAGGTGTTGGAAGTGGTTTATCATGAAAATAATTTTAAACTAATCCTATATGGTTTTGTTCATACATGACATGCACATCCTAAAATGGTTGCTGCAAATGATCTCACCAATTTAACCAGATTTTCTCACAGGGTTTGATACTGTTCAGTCACAAAGCTATCAAATCTGGCTTACAGGATATGATAGAGTTTGTGAGAGCTATCATTGCAAAAGGATGAGGTATGACTTCACATTATTGGCAGAATGTAATTCAACATGTGAAGAGAACAAGTCAGTGAATTTATTTTTTTATGTAAGAAAAGTTCTACCACTTGTTTTTTAAATGAATAAGCAAAAAGAGAACTGTTCACAATAGCTTTGAAAGCTTGATTTTATAATGAGTTCAAATGCAGATAAAGTCAGACTAAAATGGGCATTCTAACAGCACACAGCCACAGAAAAGGCAATTTGTTCTGAAAAGCTATAGCCAATGACTGCGGCTTTTCTGCAAGTCTAATTCCTAAGATTCATGCCTCTGCAATGCAGTTATTCTATTGGTTGTCTTACAAGAAGTCCCATTGGTAGCATGAAAAAGTTAATACGCAGTTCACTTTCCCCCTTAGGCAGGAAATTTCTTTGATCTTCATATTTTATCTGATGACATTAAAAGCTCAATGAAGTAAATCAAGTTCAATAAACAGACACACAATTAACTTCCTGTACAACTTGCTAGATCTTTAGCTTTAAAAGATATCAGCTTAATAAAAAGATCAACATTGCAATGCATTTCACATTAGTGATAAAAGATTATGAGAAGAAGCAATCTAATCAGAGTACTCTAATGAATATATATCATCTTATTGTACTAAATCTATGTTAGGTAATTAAAGTAATGATTTGAAGGAATAAAGTTTACATTTTCATTATGAACAATTTCACACAACCTTCTACTGCATCACATGAAAAAGTCTTTGCATGTCAACGTAAGACTGGATTATAGAGTAAAAAGCCTAAGAGTAGCCACTTAACTGAACTATTTTTCTATGTAGTATCTTAACATTAACGCTTCCGTCCTGCGTGAGCAACAGTGACCTCTCAAGGCTAATTTGCTGAATGATAAGTACAATGCAATTAACTTTAGACTAGTTCTGGTAAACCTTATGTGTCACCCTGTTTGTTTCTTTGTCTCCTAATGTATGCTTGTAGTGTCGACTAGTGATTAAAATTTTATTAGAACAAATTAATTGTATAATTACAAAAATATTAAGAAACTTGAGGAAATAACTAGTCTCTTAGAACTTGTATCACTTCTTTGGCACAATGGATCAAGTTCTGCACTCAAATCCACAACTGTTTAATTTATTGACATTGAGATTTGTGCTGAAACAAATAGGAGGTATATATTTTAAGGAGTCTTTATTTTTATGCAGCATGACAAAAATACATTACTCATTCAAGTAATTGAAAGCTTGTTATTACCCCTATGACACAGTCTGAAAGATATTATTATTGGATGATGTCAATGAAAGGGTATCATTACTTTTGTGTGGAGAAGTTCCACAGATAAACAAACATCCAGAACAATATTTGTTCTATTTATCCTATATAAATCTCTGAGAATAGAGGAAGGTTGTGCAAAGAGTTTTGTAAAAATTGTTTCAGCTAATTTACTTAAAAACTCCCCATAAATAATTCACCATTTTTTCCCATCTCCTACTTTTATTTTAATATGTTTTATCTCTGACTCTTCAGAAATTCATGGAATTGCCTCAGTGCATTTGCCGGGAAAGCTTAGAAATGGGATAAGCACTTTATTTGTATGGCAGTTTTAGGAATTCCCTAGCTCATCAGTGTTATTTAAAGCTGACATTCGTTGAAATTTCTCCTCTCAGCCTTTTCAAGAAGCCAACATCTATTCCTTTCAAGCCAAAGATAATATTTTCCCCACACAAATAATTGTGTGAGGAAATGATTGTGAGAGAGCATGAGATTTCTCACTTATTCATGATCTTTCCAGTAAGGGGAGATGATTCATTTTTTATAAGACATGTACTATTATTGTCCTTATTTAATCATTTACATAGTCTTAGTTAACATCGGGGAACAGCACGGACTATGATTAACAAGTAAATATGACTGTAAATGCACAAAAGTGAAAGTTACCTAAGTGCAAAGCCTCGAGAAGTCACTTAGCAGAGGTCACTAGATTAAGAAAGAAAATATACTTCAAGGTTCCCTTTTTGTGACCAGCACTCAGCAATTTTGAAGTATGCCATTGTTGTGGGGCACAAAAGCTGTATGACCTTCCCTTTAAAGCCACGGCCAGACATCATCATGAGCAATTATTTTCTGGGGTCAAGATTAAATGAACCTTTCAATTCAAAAAGGCAGAGACAGATTTACACACCTGACAGCTCCAGCCTGAATGTGGGGCTCAGCACATGATAAAGACAAAAATTAATATTCATGGCATAAGGATGACTCATTGGATTTAATTTCCTAAAACACACAATTGCACATTTTTAGATATAGACTTATTCCTGACACTTTCCACTGGCAAAATTCTATTAATAATGTACATAAAATATTTGGAACTGTATATATTAGACATTAAATTACCATCTACAGAATATGTTAAGAGAGTCTAGAAAGGTGGTATTACTATCCAGTATGAACCAGGAGGCTCTGTATTTATCTGTAAAATGACTAGTGGGAATTTTTGTCACTAAATTTATGCTAACAATCATTAGAATCACTGAAGCTAGAAAAGTAAAAGATTGACTCAATATTAATCTGTTGTGGCCACTCCTGGATTATTCACTATTATATGATACTGATTTATCAAAATTAATTCTGAAAACAAACAACCAATAGTAGTGAACATGAAGAAAATGCTAAGGAAAAAATTATATGTTGAAATAAAACATTTTCAAACAGTCTTGCTTCCTTCGTTCTTCCAGCAAAACTGTAAGTAAAGGAACCTGTTTCCTTTCATCAAGAATATCACAGGCATTGCCCGAAATGATTCCCCATTTTGTAGGGATTGCAGTGTCAACACCAAACCCTGAATTCCTATTTCTGACAGTAGTGATGCAGACTTAAATGAATCGGATTACTCTAAAATATAGGCTCAAATAAAGTATCTCTTGCAAATAAACTGAGGAACTTCAAGTGTTTATTTATAAAGGCTTTTAAAAGCTTAAATTTGAAGTTAGGGTGAAAATCTTGCTCCCACTGACTTAGTGGGAGTATAATCATTGACTTCAGTGGACCAAGGCTCTATCATCTGTAGTCCATTAACAGTGCTTAGTTTACTTTTACACCAAATTTTGGTGATCACTTTACTTCATAACTTTTCTGATTTTTCCAGCAGTGAGATAAATGTTTTCCCTGTCAATGTCACTAAAATATTAGAGAGATGTCAGAAGAGCTATGGAAAGAAGTTCTAGAGGCTAATGCACTTTTATTGACTATTTGTCCTCAATTATTCTCTTCATTTTTATTTTGTGAAGTGATTTCTGAACTACCTGTACAAAATTCACTTTGCATTTACTGGTTGCACTCTGAAAGCAGTTGTATGAAAATGCAACAAGTAAGATGTTTTGCAAATGCTTCATTAAATCAACTTTCAATTTTCAGTAATTTCTTTGCAGAACTTCAGCATTTTAAAAACCGATATCTGATTTCCAGAAATCATTTATCCAGTTCTGCATTATTATTAATTATCTGGATGATCTATTTGTATTTGAAAATATTTATCTTCCAAAATTGAGTAGAAATGAAAATATATCTCAAAAAATATGTCGATTGTGTGCTGAGATTTAGTTGTCCCAAGAGCTCATGTCGGAAATAAAATGTCGGAAATTATACTGTATTCTGTAGTAGCTGGCAATGAATTTGAAAATACATAGTTTGGAAACCACTTATGTATTTTTGTCCTCTGCTTAAGTATTTGTCAAGCTGTTGCCACTTTGAAATTAACTGGTTTTCATTCTTCTGTGGTGTGATTACATTTTCTATTTGGTCACCCCTCAAACTTCTAACATATTGGTCTTCACACTGCCTCTTTGAGGGAGGGAAATTCCAAAAATCTTCATTTGAAGTTGCAAAGCCAATACTCAGAACATAGATTAGCCCAAAAGAGAAGCCTAAGAAAGCTCTAGGTTAATACTTTTCACTATACCATGCCTTCATGGTGATCCTGACAGTCAGCACTTCTTTTTTTCTCTCCTTCATCCTTTATTTTATCTCCTCTGTCAGGTTATACCAGGATAACATGAAGGCATATAACACTGCAAGCAGCCCATTACGCAGCATAAATATTTAACTGAAAACTGCCTTTCCCATTTAACTTTTTTGTCTTTTAAGACAGAAATAAAAAGAGATTCAGGAAAATGAAGTAGCTAAATAATTATGTATAGAGGGAAGCAGCAAGCGATATGAAAGAAAAAAGACACATGGGAGAGAAATTAAAGGTAGAGCAAGTGCACCAAAAAAGGCAAAAGAGGAAAGGAGGAATAAAACGTGGTGAGGGACTGGAAGAGGAAAGCTGGGAACTAGCAGAAAGTTGAGAGCAAGTAAAAATGAAAAGAAAGGGAAATAATCTGATGTAAGAATAATACCAACTATAAACATTTTCTACAGTTTCACATAAGTAGTAACTCAAGCTTCTCTAGTTGATGCAAGTCAATATATTTTCAGTTTCCATTTCTTCTACTTCCCCAAACCTCTCATGAATTCAAAACATTTAAAATAAAATCCTTCTTATTTCTCTGGAATTATCTCGGTGTTAATGTTTTCTGTTTCCCAAATGAATTTGAAAAAAATATAAATAAATAATATTATAAGTAAATTCTGTTTCTTGGTGTATCCTTATTTATTCCTTTTCCTGACCTCTCCTACTGCATTGATTTGGAGACATGTGCTACTCCTAAGCACTTATTACCTTGCAGCCCCAAAGCCAGAGCAAAAAGATCTTAAAATGGGAAAAACCCTTTTATAATGACCACCACAGAGGGTCTTCTGCGCATCTGGCCAGAACCAAAGCTAACATCCCTGCAAAATTCCCAGTCTAAAAATGGTTCAGATCCAATAAGGTGCCTGCTAGCAAGTTCCTGTTAGGTAGAAGTTGGGAAAAGATAACACTGAGGTGGCACTGTACTGCACATCTGTTGCTCCTCAGGTACATTTTACATGACACAACATGTAAAATGGCAATTTCTACCAGTTTACAAATTAAAGTATTGTTATAAGCTTCTTCACATAACAATAGGGAGCTAATTAGCCTGTCAGTTCTCCCAAAATCAGGAATGTGTGGGAGCAAGATCCAGTTCGCTCCAGAGAGTTTGTAATACACTAGCAGGAGACTTGGCTGCCTATGCATGTAATGCAAGTACTAATCCAAATTCTGCATGAATGCTTCAGAGAAAAAGATTTGCTCCATCATCAAGAGTTCTACTGTGCACATTCTGTGCTAATGCTAAAGCACTAATGATGACACAGAAAATGATGAGATAAAGGATTTATTAATAGCTAATAAAATAAATTAATGCAATGGGAAAGAGGATGGGATAAGGCTCTTGAGCAATAAATTTGGAAGTGACTGGAGAAACAAACCAGAGGAAGAAGAAAGAATCGCTAAGAGTGCAGTGGAAAAGAAACTGAAAGGTATAAGGTTGATCTAATTTTCACTGTGCAAAATTGAGCATAATTTAAAACCTAGCTGCAATTTAACTATTCACAGAATGATAGAATGGTAGAATAGTAGAATCATAGAATGGTTTGGGTTGGAAGGGACCTTAAAGATCAACCGATTCCAACCTCCCTGCCACGGGCAGGGACACCTTCCACTAGACCATGTTGCTCAAAGCCCCATCCAACCTGGCCTTGATGGCCCACAACTTCTCTAGACAACCTGTAAAGAGCCCTCACAGTAAAGAGCCCTCACAGTAAAGAACTTCCTCCTTGTATCTAAGGATATATTCCTTTTACCCTTGTCTTCTGGCTTCAGCAGTAGATTCAAAAGGAACTGACTTCGGTACTTAAGCTTTGCATCATGTCCTTGTGACATGGGCTACCGTTTAAAATGTTATTTAACCTTCCTACACAAGGGCCTTCAGACCCATAAAATTGTTCCTACGCAAAGTGGAAAGCAAAGTATAAACAAATTTCAAAAATACAAGAAAAGTAATAATTACCCATGAGTGCAGAGTGTAGTCTGCCTTAGGCGAGGAACCGAGAACAGAGCTATGTCAGCAGGTTGCCATACTGTGCGTGCTTTAGCAGTGACCATAATTTGTAATAATAATGTAATAAGTAATGATAAGGTGAAGGCAGAAGGATTAAAGGAAAGCACTCAGCACACATAAGCCATGCTACATCTACCAAATTCCCAGTGCAGCTGCTTCAGGGATACTAAGCCTCATGCAGACAGCTGCATCCCCTTGTTGCCATCTGCGGCTTGCATCTCTGGTGCTACTACCCATGACAATCTGCACAGTTGCAAAGGCCTAACCCTCCATCAGCAGAATATATCTACTCTCACACCTGCTTTCAGGGAGTATGGGTAGCACCCAATCCATAGGATACAAGGGCTTTCCTGATATTTAATCAGCTGCTAACTAATCCTAGGAGTGAGGGCTACAGAGGGGAATGTCTTGCCAGCTGAGGCATCAGATGGGAACACAGAGCAGGCATTAAGTTATCAGTTTTATTAGACAACACTAATCTCATTGGTACAGATTTGCTAATTACACTTCAGGAGAAAGTTTTATTACAAATGTTGTGTTGAGGATCTGAAATGGGTCAGATTTTAAAGGTAGATCGACCTAACTCAATCCAAATCAAAGATGGGTCAATCTTTTTGTGAGTGTTCCCAGAATTCCTGGAGGACTGATTTCCAAAAAGCTGTCTTATTGAAGCACTGGAAGTTAAATAAATATAGTGAAGTAGATCAGAAACAGATGATGTATAAATAAATTTTTCCTCTGCCCCAGATGCCATTATTGGGTAGACATTCCTTCAGTCTCACCCTCAGTCCTGCATCTCAGAGACTTACTGGGTTTCAACAAATTCCACTGTGTCTCCTTGCTCCCCAGAAAAAGACTTTTATCAAAGTTAAAGTCCTCTGAGATGTCTGCTCCCAGTTCTTCTTGGATACACGCTCATTCTCTGCTTTTGCTGTTAGTATCTGCCTCTCTCACTTGCACATCACAACTCACTCCTGTGGTTTTTCAGCAGCTTTCAGGAATGAAACTACTTCCCCAAACCTCCACAGGCTGCTCATAACCTGGTATAGCAACCAGAACAAGGGAAATATAAGTGAGCAGCCTTCTGTCATAGCTCAATAGTGCTAGTTCAATGTGCTGGTTTTACACGATAGTGTGCAAACAGGTAACAGGCTAGTTAACATTGTTGGTAGTGTGAATTAAAAAGAAAAAGTGAATGCTCCCATCATCTTTCTAATCATGCCAGTAATATACCTTGCTATTGTGGGCCCAGCTGTAATCCTGTAGGAATGGAAGTCAAGCAAAACAAGACGTTACTACCAAGTAAAATATGTCTGCTTTAGTTATTGCTGGTAAACCCAGTCTGAGTTGACAGGTTACATTTCACAGTGGCTGGGTGCATGAAATATGTGAGATGATCAGGCCCTAAAATACCAATTCAAATCAGTTAAGCATAATGCTCTCAAACTCTGTTAGTCATCCCAATAATAAAAAAAAAAAAAAAATCAACATCATTGAAGTATTATTATCAATCTTGCCATAACACAGCCATACGGAGAGCTGCAGGGTCATGTGTGATGCACCAATGGAGTCAGGAGTGCAGAACAGCTATTTTCAGAGCCGTGGAGCAGCACCAAACAGGACAAGGGGACACAGATTACGACACAAATTGCAAGTGTTTTGAGATCTGCAGATCTCAAAGAGGGAGGGGCTGGATCAGAAGTCCTAAAGAAGTCCTATACTCCTAGGATGAATAATATGAGCAACTCTGAAAGATACTCCTAGTGCAAAACATCATCCCTGAATGTTGTTCATCCAGGCTCATCTGGCAGATCCGACAACTCAAATATGAGTTACTTGCAGGTCTAATTTTTTCTGCTAACCTGGGAACAAAAGACTGGCCTTGATTTTCAATGGCATTTCATCTATTTTGACTCCAGAAGTTAGAAATGTGGTTATTTGACAAAGCCATCAGCGGAAGCAAATGCAACGTCTTCCTTTCTGTCCAGCCTTTCTGTCAATGCAGCATTTTAGCTTAAGACCAGATTAGGATTCTTTTAGGGTAATTGGACATAGTAAGCTTCTAGAATAGCACTAAGCCAGTACAATTGGAAGACGCTCTTAAGAAGAGATCTAGCCTCTTAATGACATATGGTCAAAAGGTTGCTTTGAAAACCAAGAAGTCTTTCTGCCTTCATTTTTCAGGTCTGCGTATTTCTTGGCTGAACCTGGGGATGTGGCTCTGAAACTTTCTTCTAAAGATAGAATAAGAGGAACAAAGCCTTTGAACTGTCTTTATATGGTAGAAATGGTGTATTGGAGCAACGAACATAGCATTTTAATGCCTGGAACTACTTAATGTTATTAAAACTACTGATAAAAGATCGCTTGATGTCAATGGTTTTATATGTAATAACTATAATTTAAATCACCATTGAAGTAAACCAGTCTTAGAATATATAATGTAAAGTGCAGAATAATTGGATAAAACCGGATAAGTAAGAAAAAATAATTTCATATCTTCCTGAAAATAGACACCATTGATAATTTAGGGAGGAGCAACTGTAAGACAGTGAGTATTACTAATACTGGTCACATTAAAAATTACACTCAGAATCTTATTTTTATGCAGGAAAAGCTATGTACAGTACCATCTATTTAGAAATTATAAACTTAAGTCATATTTATTTCATTGAAGATTTCTCACCCAAATTAAATAGCAGAAGCAGGGAGTTCTGGTGGGAGAAAGGTACAACATATCCAGAAACCAAGGCAGAGGTCTTTGAGGGAATATGAAATTTCCCTGCCTACAGTATAAATCATAATCTTAGAAAACCTTAGCTTTATGGGAAAATACTATTTCATTTCATATAAGAAGCCTAAAATACATTCTACTTTAAAGCTCTTGACAAAAACAGGTGACAAAATCATCCAGAGCTGTATTATGATACAGCCTACAGTATGAAAGGCAAAACAGAGAGCAATCTGCTGGTTTAATTACATGCTCGGAGCAAATGCAATATCTGCAGCTTTAATAAACATTGACCCTTTAACTGAATGTGCCCTACAAACACATTAATGCCCATCTGGGAAATAATCCAATGAAATAATCCAATCATACCAATAGGGAACGACTGTTAAATTGGTAAGTGAGGGCTCATATACTTTGGGCTGTAGCAGGCTGTTTCCTATTAACTTGTTGCCAGAGCTGTGCACCTTTCATAGAATCTTTAATCTTTTAAAAGCAACTTGGAAAACCTGTTGTCGTGAAATGAGTCAAACTAACATCACTGTGAAATCAAGTCCTCTTGGGTTACACAGACATTAGTTGGCAGACAAAAACGTAAACTGAAGTTCTCTTTGCTAGCTTTTTGTCTTGCATCACAGAGGTGCTTTTTTTTTTTTTTGCCAGCAAAAGGGAGCTGATGTTGCTATTGTTTGCCTTTTCTTTAGTAAATCTGAGGCATGGGGGCTGTGGTTAGAGAGAAAAAATAAATTCATTTGAGGAGACTCTACAAAAAATTGAGTGAATCCAGAAAATCTCCCAACAGCCTGGAAGTACTCAGGCATTCTCAGAAACAAAGGCTACTTGCTTATCACCTTTGAGACTCAGAAAACATCATGTTCAGCAAATAAAAATGAACATTTTCTCTCCATTACTACACTGCTGTTTATTGCCACCAGTTATGCCCAAATCACAGCGACAGATTCAAAACCTTCCAATTTTGATTTTACATTGGGCTGCAAACTTGTAACTAGCTCGTGCCTCATGGCTAGGTAAAACCTCTCTGAATCAGCGAGCTCTGGCCAAATAAATATTGATGATTATATTTATTTAGAGACACTGCATCCTGACAGTTACTGGGAATTTTTGAAGGGCAGAGAAGGAGTTATATAGCTGACAATATACATCTGCTGACATAAATATAAAGCTGGCAAAAAAAGTAAGAGAAGAAGACAGGGACAGATGAGTAAGAGATTTGCTCAGGGTTGGAAAAAGAAATTTGTCTTTCTATTTCTTGCCCAAATATTCTATTCATTCTTCAATAATAGCATATTTTTAAATTGCGTGTATAGGTCTCTATCTACTGGTCCATGCAACTTTTTTTTACTTTTATGTGGATTGTCTCCAAGGAGAAGAACTGAGATCAGACTCCAGTCATTCTATTCACAGCAACTAGGGGCTGCTAGCAAAGCTTCCATTCATACTAGGTTTTTCTGTTTGTTTGTTTGAATGTCGACTCTAGAAACCAAAATGTGTGCAATTAATTCCTGTGGGGTCTCAGGCAACAATCAGAAGGCAATAGTTTGCATTCATTTCAACCCTTAAAAAGCAAGGGTTGTCATGAAAGTCAAACACTCATCAACGAAGTACAAACTGTGAAGGAGAATTTTATTCCTCCTAACTTCATCAGAAACTCTGTGTGGAAAATGGCCACACATAAGACACAGAAGGACCTCTTAAAATTTAAAATTCCAGCTCTAATTTGGCAACAACATTGCAGTGATAAATCCCATTTTTGTTGGAATTTGCAACTGCGTAATGTTTACAGATACTAAGCTTTAAAAGGAGATCCAACATTGTTGTATGTTGAAAAAATCCGGCTACAGGAAATATTTGAAATTTTTGCTTATTTTTATTTTTCGCCTTCATTTGAGTGATTCATGTGCACAGATTTTACTTATGAGCATTTTGGAATATTTTATTTTTGCTTTCTCTTCTTCAAGATGATTACACAGAATTTCACACACTGCCTCAGAGGCATGATGTTCTGTGCAATTAATACAAAACAATAATTTATTATTTCAGACCAACACTGTTTTGATTTGCTTTGCTTTTTATTTCCTCAAGATCAGATCAAGTAGTCTGCATTCCTGACAGCCCAAGTATTAGTGGTAGCCATGCCATACCCTTCATACCTAAAATCTAGCCAAATTTACGTCTAAGAGAAATGGAAAGTAGATTCTGACTGAGACTCTGTCTGCACACCAAGGCATAAGGAACATCAGAAATTAACCTTGATATCTCTTATAACCTTGTATGTCTTATTCTTATATGCACATGAGGGACTATATGTATATCTTACTGTATAAGATCAAAAGTCTATCCAGAAGTGTAACACCTCTTTGACAGTAGCCAATAGCAGGTATCTTAGTGTAGAAATGAAGCCAAAATATGCCAATACTTTCCCACAATATTTTTTCAATCTCCAGTGACTAGTGGTTCAGCAAATTCCTGAATAAGAGGTATTAGCTTTATGCATATAGTATCTGGTGGATTTTTCCTCTTTTAATTAGCTTTCTGAACAGTTGTACAATTTTAGTATCAAAATATCATGTGGGAAAAAGTTCCACAGTATAACTAATCCTTGTTCATTTTCAACTACCCTCAAAAATACAATTTGAGCTCTCACAAGCTTTTGTAGGAAAAAAATCACTGACTTTCTCCAGGCCATAATAGCTGTACAAAATTAAGTCGTCTCTCCCTAGATGAAGAGTCCCAAACAATTTAGTTGTTCCTCTTATGGAAGCCATTTCATCTCTTTAATCATTGTTACTGTCCTTCCTTGATCCTTTTCTATTTCTGCTCTGTCCCTTCTGGGGATGAGAGACAGGAGAGAAGACCAAACACTTAACACGGTATTTAGAAGTGAACATAGTTTGACATGCTATTTTGCTCTCTATTCCTGCAGTAATAATTTCCTGCTCTTTTATTTGATTGGTTAGTTCTTGCTGTGGCAGCCCAGGGATGTATCAAAGCAAGAGGTGTGGAAATAAAGGTAATATGTTATCAGAACAAATTGGAAAAATAAAGAAAAAGAAAAGACTGACTGATTTTTGACATGAATTTTGCAGAGGGGTTCATATGCTGAAAAACAAGTGTAATACCTAAAAATTCTGTCTTATTCTGCAGTCAATTCTTTGACTTTTGCTTAACATGAAACTGACATTTCATGGAATTATGCATTACATATCCAAGACCTTTATTTTTCGGAGTGGTAGCAGCTAGTACAGAGTTTATCACCCTGCATGTAAATTAGAATTATTTTTTCATCCTCAATTTTCTTTAGGTAAATACCATATGGTCCTGGCAGTTTGTTCCTTGGAGGGGAGTCAGCGAGTGGCTGTGTGGTGCTTAGTTGTTGGCTGGGGTTAAACCACAATTTGTTCTATAACCTCCTCCACAGGCAATTCAGTTTAAAACAGAACTTCTGATACGTCCTCCTAAAGACTACTTCTGGAGCGTGAATCTCTTAGATCTTCCAGGCTGAGGAAATGTGCAAGGATCCCTTTGTTTCTTCTGCTGTAACTTATCTTCTCATTGATATGTCAGTTGGTCTTAATGACTCTAAAGGAGACTCTCTTCTCCCAATGGTTTTGTGGAAGTGTTTGCTCTTAGTTTTTAAGCCTTCAGCAAATAGTCCCTAAAACATTTGTTGTTGACCTGTGATTTGCATCGTTATGCTTAATTTGACACTTCTCACATTCTCTTCTCTTGTGCTTGCTTGGACATGGCTTCAGTTTTTTGAAGGATACTTTCTTACCTTTATCAGCAATTTTTAGAATCACTTTCTAGACAAAACTACTTATCTAGGGAGAAAACAGGACAAAACCCTTTTGTGAATAATTGTTAGATTTTTTTTACTGTTTTTTTATGTTCTTTCTTCAGTACCTTTTAAAGGCTGATTTATTAATTGCTTTCCTTTTTGCCATGTCATATATTCACATTGAGCTCGTTTATTGTTCTGTTCATGCCTTCCTCACCTCTGAATTCTTCCTGGTCATAATTTGGTATAAATTGCTGCATTTCTTTGCTCTCTGACTTTTTTTTTTTTTATTTTTCTGTTGGCTGGAATCCATGGGGCACATTTTTAGGTTCACTTATGTCACATGCTAACTGCAAATGCTAAAAGTCAGGTAATTGTGATTAAAACGTGAACATTAATGCATCATAAGAAGAATGCATCATGTAAGCAGGAATTTTTCTGAGCTGATCTACAGAGTTAAAAAGTATGCTGGGACCTATGCACTTAAATGAAAATCAATAGATAACAATGAAAAGCAAATACCTCGAGGAGATTCAGGTTCTAAGGAGAGCATTCTCTTGGGGACTGGAAACATCTCAGACATGAACAAAAGCCGCTGATTGCAAGCTGAAGAGGAACAGAAGTACCAAAAGTTCTTCACAGGAGACTTATTCTGCCTGTATCTTGAGCACTCTACAGGTAAGCATCAGGTAAGTTTAATGTTTTATTTCAATTGGCTTAGCCACAGAGAAGAATTGCTACCCTAAGAAAATGTGTGTGAAATGTCCAGCCTAAGATGTCTCACCTACTTAGAAGACAAGACCTATAGATCTTGCCTTTATCAGAGCCACAGAAAACAAATTTTCAAAGAATGGAGTGTCTTAGATGACTGATATAATGAATTGCTTAATCAATTTTCTGCTGAAGGACAAGGCAATTTCCTGTCTAGACTATATAGTAGAAGTGCTTGATACTAATTTTCAGCAAGGAAAAGAATAGCTGTCTGTGACTATTTTGTCTTCACACAAAGCCTGCAGAAGACTACAAGTTTTTAAAAGTAATAGTGAGCTGACTAAAAAACAGGATACACAATAAAATTCAACATCCTTCTCTCCTCAGTGTTTCTGTTGAGAGCAGACTGTTTACTTCTGACTTATCAATTGAAAAAATTGTGTTAGTAAAGCTAACCTTGCCTCAAGTCTTCAACATACAAGCTCATGACTGAACTGTGGTACTCTCCTATCTGTTATACCAAATTATTAGGAATATTTGTTAAATAAAATGCTTTTTGAAAAATACAGATATCACAGTTTGACTGTTAGGTTGCTTCTGCTCAGCTGTTTTTGTCTCTTATTAAACTACAATTCAAAGGACAAACAGAACCAATTCTTTTTGTTTCTGGACTGGATTTGATTCATTCAATATTACTTTGCAAAAAATTTCACTTCTCTGGTTATTTCTCATGCAGTTGTTACCACTGTATATTTGTAACCAGGTGCTTGCTATATTGCTGGTATAGGGGAATCACCTATTTCATGTTAGCCTTACTAGTTGCTTCAAATAATTAATTCATAAATTGCAGCACTTCAGTATATCTTTATTGGTCACGTATATTCCGCTAATGGCATAACAGAAAAAAATGGCTCTAAAATTACACAGGTGATTTAGGAGCACTGTGGTCTTGCTTAAGGACACGCATACTCCATTTTATTCAGACATCGGGAGCTGATTTCCATATATCAATACAGTAAGAGGATTTTCAGAGGCAAAGCCAAAAGAGAAATATTTGCCAATAATCCAAGGCTGAAGAACTGAGTGGTAGAAATGCTCTGAAATTTCTTTTCAGTGTTGAGACTCTCCAACAGCTATAAATAGATACTACATTGAAAACTGTTCATGCTTTTCAAATTAATCACACTGCAAAATGGTGGGGTTTTTTTTTGTTTTCATAAAAATATAAAGCCATAAACAATCTAGTTTGGAAGGGGTCTGTGGAGGTCATCTTGTCTCCTGCACAAAGCAGGGCCAACTCAGAAGTCAGGTCCAAAGTGGATCTGCCTCTGTCTTTCCTTCATCTTGAGGCTGAGGTACTCAGCTTTTCAGTGCCTCTGCCGTTCTGGTCTCCCAGTTTTTTACCCTGAAAGGCAGAGCTTGAAGGGATGGGAGAGAAACACTGAGGTAGGGATCACTAACGAAAAAGGGAGCATACATCTCGAAATTAAATCGGCATGCTATGTAAAATAGTACTCTCCTACATCCATGGCACTACTGTGGACTTCCTGTAATAAAATATGACAGAAATATAGCACAGTTAATCATATTCTGATGTCAGAATTTTTCAGAAGAGGAAACGATTTTAAGAATAAAATTTTCAACATCATGTACCTAGCAAAAATCCTTTCCTACTTATAACCTTCTTTGTAAAAAGAGCCAGATCACATTAAAGAGCTACCTATACACATCTCACCCTTGTCTCACAAGTGGAGGAATGGGGGTTGCTTAATGCTAGAATGAGCATGACTGCAAGTACCTGTGGAGCTAAAGCCAAACTACAGGTGACTGTTACAGATCATATTTACACCCATCTTCAGACCAAGTCTATTCAAGGCAAATGAATTTCAAATTTTAGAGTTTGTCTGCTTTCAGGCCTTTCAAATATTATTTCAAAATTCCTGCCTGTTAATGCAGTGGTGATACAGCCATTTTAAAACGCATCTCAGAACAGAACACACTCCACATGCCAAATGGCGGCAGAGATGTTAAAAATATGGTGCTGTGTACACAGTAGGCAAATTGGCTGGTAAGTCAGTACCAGTGACAAGTCTCCACCTTTGCATTTAGCACACCAAGACCTTGCCTGGCTTTGGAGACAGTGCTATGTCAGCTTCAGCATTCCAGCGACAATGGTATGTTTTGCAGCTTGATCACAAGAAAAGCTTAAATTCTCCTTTTTCTTGTGCCTTATGCAGTCATTTAGATCTGCTTGATTGAGCACAAACCTGACTCAGAGCACAGGCAGTACAAGTACACACCTGCATTAGAGACCAGCAGTGGGCATCAGCTGAGTCCTCAGGAAGCTGCCACCCCTTCATCTCCATTTGACCAAGAGGCTGGCACTTGCTCCCAACCTCTTGACTCTCCCACCACCATGCCGGCACAAGTATTTCTAAAAGCCATTCATTGTTCCAGCACTGAAACGTGTGTTGTATCCAACTAAAAAAACAGGGTATCTATGCTGGGGTGGAATGTTTTTAAACAAGGACAGTTCCCCACACAGTTCCCATGCAGGGCTGTGCAAGACTCCAGTGCTGGCACAGCAGCAGAGGCAGCAGCACTGCTGCAGACTGTCAGAGCGCACTGTTCCAGCAAAAGGTGTGCCCAATAGCCAAATACCAATTACAGAAAAACCTGTCAAAACTGGAACTACGTACAACATTTCCTATAACAGCAGGGAAAATTACTGGAATCTCTCGCCTCAGGCAGTAATCATGTGGCTGGG
>NW_009934169.1:32624-33025 GCF_000696875.1 Nestor notabilis | reverse complement strand
TTCCTGCAGGGTGGCATCATTGAACTTACATTCACATGTAGAAGTCTTGTAAAACTCCCTTAGGAGAATAGGCCCACATGCCTGCACATGCACACAGACACACACACATGTGCTTTCCACAGGAGACACCATCCAAAACCTATTTTGAGAACTGTGAGGCTCTGTAAGACTGTTGACAAAATGTTGCACAATAAACCTCAGTCACTTGTCCCCATTAGCCTTTGAGTTCTTACTGACTGGTTGCAAATTTTTGGATTTCTAAAGGAAGAAAAACACAGCATTTTTGATGCCAAAAAAACAGCACAATGATCACACTTAACTAGCGTTTCCCTGACTGCATCATGTACTTTATCCTCTCTGCATGAAAAAGGAGCGTTGTATTAGGTATGTTACTACTACAT
>NW_009934169.1:0-32593 GCF_000696875.1 Nestor notabilis | reverse complement strand
CAGGAGGAAATACGCTCATGTCTTGCACTGGAGAAAGTCTATAAATGAAGCTAATATAACTATGAGCCAGTTTGAAGAAAACACCTATTAAATAAATAAAAATAGAAACTAAAGAGTAACCAGTGCATCATCATGTAAACAGAATTTTTCAGCCATCGATATTTATATTATTCTGTACTAGTAATTTTTCTGTTCTACGTTAACACAGTTCTGTGTCTTTGACAGATACAAAGCTATATTCAGACATGTGCATTTCATCCTGATGACAGTATAGATGATACTAGTATAGATAGCAGTAGATGATATCTCTGGGCCAGATCACTAGCTGGAGGAAATTAGCTTCAATGTATCCCTGCCAGTTTATACCAGCTGAGAATCAAGATTGCTATCTCTATGTGAAATGGAGTTTCAAACACATCAGAGCACTTTCATAAAATGATTTCTGTTCCTTCAGCAAGAATTATCTTTATACTCTCCAACTTTCCAGTAGGTGGTTTCCTACTTTTTCTTCCACTTACTCTAACAGTTTTGTTGATCTTTGCCTCTTCAATTTGTGTCATACAAAGTTGAATTTGACTTGACATGTTAAGAAGGTTGCTTCAGGCATTTGGGTCTAAAAATTATTTAGGTGCCTGCAAGAAACACACATGTACCCAGAACTGCACTCCCTCTAGCTTCCACAGGATCACTATACACCCCAAATGATTATTGAGAAATGTCATACATTGAACATGGAATCGCCTATATACCAAAAGCTACTGAGTCCTAAGGAGTATCTGAAATACCCATCTCTGTAACATCCAGGATCTAACCAGGATTCACAATCTCAAACCCTCCACAAAAAGAAGCACTTACTTGTAGGGTTTTTTTAATAACTCATTCTCTTAGGAAAGGACACATTTGTTTCAACACCTCCTCACTTAGAAGTTTCAGACCTACCTCTCCCATCACCCAGGGAAGTGCTCTGACCAGGTTAGAGAGCCTGGATGGTGCAGCTAGGACAGCTGTCCCCCCCATGCAGTGAGAACCACACGAATGGGCACACAGTCCCTATGGGGCTGGGGGCACATTGCTCTGCAGTTGAGAGGTGAAGTATGCAACTGTGAGAGAGAGTATGGGGGAATTTTCTCCCTTCTGAATCAGTGACTGTATTTTTTGAGGTACTCACAGCCTGCCACATTATACCTGTGCAACGGGGTACCTCTGCCCTGAGCCTGTCTCAGTCTGCATGGTGCAGAACGTGGGTGCTCCAGAGCAGAAGTACAGGACTCCACATTATTTCCAGGCCAAACAGAAAGACAAGAAGGCCCATTATACTGGGTACCCTCAAGACTAGGAGGAAGTCTGTACAGAAATTGTTTGGAAACAAGATTTTCTTCTTGAGCTTTCTCATTTGAGTCTTATTCTTTGTCCATCACACATAATTTTACTACCCTTGGTACCATATTTCTGAAAAAAGATTGAGTATACACTTTTTATTGACCTGTGCTAGTTACAAGAGAGGCATTTCTCAAATGCAATTAGTTACTTGCCTGAATCCTTCTAGTTTCTGGATTCCCGTCAAAATCTTTTAAATGCTTTAAACTACTACAGTTTACCAGAGTACTTGAGCACAGATTGAACCTTAAGCTTACTCTCAAGGCAATCTCTCTTCAGAGGCACTCTTAAGCAACACGGTTTAAGTGTATGTTAACAACTGGTTCGCTGACAAGAGGATATACTGCATCCCATCCTAATCTGGTTGAAACCAGTATAAAAGGATACCACCAAAGGCAGTGACTAATCTGGGAGAAAGTCTGATGTACTTAATTCTACAGTATCTCTAGAAACTCATATGTTAAAATACAAGGTATTTTAATACAAGGTATCTCATATTACAAAAAATAATTTCGGCCCTCAATTTCTTTAATGCAATTTCATTATTAAAAAATTAAAACCATCAACAACCTACAAGGAAGCTTTTGACACTTAGGAGGTCTAAAGCCACTTAAAATAATGAATAATATTAATTTATGTCATCTTTGTCAAGCATATATATTGGAACAAATTATGTGCTGTGGCCTGTTTGGAATAGAATGATTAATCCCAGGTGCTCTGGGTGAGATCACCAACACAAGCTGCACTGACAGTACAGCACTATTTATGTCTTGAGAACGTTTAAAGGCTTCTGATAAACAAATGGGATGTTAAATTAATTAATATTTGTGAAGTGCTCTGACTTCCTGAGATGAAATGTGTCGAAAGTGCACATGCTTAGTTATTATTATTTTGCACTAATGAAAAGCAAAGAAGTTTACAAAACTGCAAACAAGTGCTTGTTAAGCAAAGTTCTAATTAATGCAAAATAATGGGAGTTTTCTGCACTATGTCTGGAAATACCTGCGCATGCAAAAAATATTTGGGTTTTTATGCACAGCTGTTGATCTCTGGTGCTTGACAAGCCCAGGGCTGGAAGGGAAGCTCAGAGTGGTGGGTGCTGAGTGTGGAGGCTGCTGCCATGGTATGTGATGCTGAGCCTGGATCCTGTACCATGGACTCTGGTGCTACCAGAGGAGTCACAGGCTTCTTAGTTCAACTTTCACTTCTCTTCAGCTACAGCCTGATTTTCACAGGAGTTGTAAGAGGTTTCAAGTCTGATCTATTAGAATTAAAGAGACTGACCTTCGTATCTGAATGTGCAGTTTCACCCCTGGGTATATGTATTTAATGTATGGAATTTACATTTACAGTCATTTAAAGTTTGTCTATGGCCAAGTCCAAAGAACTGGTTTTGTCAGTCTGCTCAATGCATCTGTCATTTCTGTTTTGTGTTTATAAAATACAAGGTTTTCTCTGCAGAACATGTATTTCCATGTTCTTTTTCTTTTTCCCCACCCCCTCATTTCAAGGTTCAGACAGTAGACCTCACCTGAGAGTGTTTCTTGTGCACACATTTCTACTGAAGAGATAATGGACCAGCACATTACATATCACGTAATTTTGTCATCATTCTTTGATGAGGTGAAGACAGCTGTAAAGCAGGCTGCCTGTGAACCTTCAGTCAGTCTCAGAATGCATAGTGTGTGCACCTGGACTCTGAGACAAATGCTTTTTTTTTATTTTTCATTTTGTAGGTTCTTCCAGACTATTGCAGAGATCTAGCACTAGAGCTTCAACAGATGCCAACAGTTGCTCTCTTTGAGCAACACCACGTGTCCTCTTCCTGACACCACCTCTCCCTGACAACACATACTACTGATGTGGTCTCTGTTTCTTTACCATGAGGTATGTGAGATGCAAGAGAGATTGTAACCACTGAGAGGAAGCAGCTTTTGCTTTTGTCCACCAGTATTATGCCAGTGTTGCAGATACTTATGCTGGGTTTAAACTCTAGGAAATATTTTTTCTAGAATTTAGGAAGGCAACAGTTGGCCAGTACAGTCTACTAGACAACACACTTTTCTTGCTCAATACAATCTACCTCCCAACTGCAGCAACCTGGGAAGATCAAAACAAAGGTGAAAAATTCCTAACATTCACTGTAGAGGGAGAAAAAGTGCTACAACTGTTTTTCTCAAAATACCACAGGTACCTCTTTATCTCTGTTAGTTAGGAAGAGTGAAGAATTTGGCAAGCTAGTGTACAATGGCCTGCAAAGCATTTACTGTCTGTACAAAAATTTCCCACAGGGAAAGTTCAGGCTGTCAAGAAGTAATCCTGTGGGAAATAGCTCCTTAGTCAGCCACAGCACCACTCACAAAGTAAAGCTCTGTTGCCAAAGGGATCTAATAGTAGAGAGAAATTTCACTTTTATAGAGATTTTCTCACCTTACTGTTTTCTGCAGATCTGTGTAATTTTTAATGTATCTCTGGGTTAAAAGAATCTTGGCACTTGCTATATCAATGGCCCAACTTTCAGCTTCAGCTCTGTTATCTGAAACCCATTTTCTAACTGTAACCAAGGTATTTATATACATATTGATCCTAAATGGGAAGAAAAATGGCCCATGTAATTTCAAATGGTAGGACTGCTCCTTCCTTTGACAGATTAGTCAACAGAATAATAGATGGCAGTGTAGGATTATTTTTTTTTATCTGTGGGTTAATTTTGCTCAGTTTTGTTCATTATTATTAGCATTGTTACCACTGCATCTAATGTATGGTCTGATATCCCACTAACAGAGTGCCTATCATGTGTGTACATGTGCTTGAAGATAGGTCTATTATACCTACTGTTGCAAATAAGATTAAAAAAACAGAGTGGAGCATTGTTTCCTTGCAGCTGCATGGACCATAGTCTTATTTAGTCCTGAAAGTTTTGGAAAGGTAAAGTCAACAGAAGGTTTAACCTTTTGAACTTAGGGATCCTGATTTCACAGGCGCATTGCTTATAGGTACTGTTTGAAACTTACAGGATTGAACTCTCAACCACTTTGCAATCCTGTTGTTGAGATTATATGAGGACTGGATGAGCACAAGATTTGGCCAAAATATCCCAAAATCTTTTAGCTTCTAGGCCTAGTAAGACACAGTAAGCTTAGCAGTGACTTTCTACCATTATATTGGAAACAAGTTCTCTCTTGTGTGCCTTATTAAAATAATTTATAATCAGAAATAGCCTCACTTGCAGAACTTCATTGCCACCTTGTTCATGCCTTCTCTTGTCAGTCCTTATTTTTCCTCATAACGCTGGAATTCATTACTTAAATTTTTTCAGCACTTTGAGTCTGTATGAGGGGAGATAGATACACTTCAGATTTTGAGTGGGAAATTAATTATTAAGGATATTTTGCCTTTTTTTTTTTTAAAAAAAAAAGCCGAACCATTGCTTTTTATCTGTTTTTATGTCCGTGGTTTAGACTTTTATCTCTCTTGTAATCAAGTCCCAAGGGTGCCATCTTAGTCCAACTAAGGATGCCTGAGGGTTCCACTTGGTTCAACTTTTAAACATTAAGATTACAAACACATTCTCATCCTATCCACTTAAAGTCTTTGGTGAAGCTTTCTATAAAACTCAGTAGAATTTAAAAGTTAGGTGTTCACTGACCATAATTAGGGCTTTCACAAAGCCCAATCATGTTGTATTTCTGGAATTATGTCTAATGCAAGCAAAAGGCAAAGAAGAGAAGGAAGCGATCCCTCTAATTACATTGTCAGCACCATCAGAGCATTTACCTGGAAGGCAGGCACAAGCCTGGGTACAGTCTTGATCTGCATGGGGAAATGGCAGCTACAGCTGCACTTGGCAATGCTGGAATATATACCACACCCCTGGCAGTAATAGGAGAAGCTACTTCCCACTACTAACTCCTTTCCTTATTCTCAGTAAGTCCACATTCTTAAGATGCACAGAAAACTTCCATTCTTGCTTGACTGTTGGTCTTTTAATTTGTCACTAAGCACATTTCTCACTATGCTATAGTGGTTTCTAAAATGGGTCTCTCCTCCCCTCTTCTTTGAAGATTTTCTCTTATGCACATATGTGGAAACGTGTTGGGTCAAAGAGCACAAACTGTAGCCCATCTGACAGACCACACATATACCTCCTAGTCAGGGAGGCTTCCAGATGCTCGTTAGATTGCCCCATAGCCTGTGGTTAATACATTTATTTGAGAAACTGAAACAACCTTCAAATTCCTGCCTCATCTCAGGCAAAGGACTGATCTGTACCTTGCATTCTGTCCCCAGTGATTACTTTCATCACTGTACCATCGGTTACCAGAAGTAGTAAGGAGGGAAAAGGCACTTCTCTGCTTCCTTTGCCTTAGGGAAGGGCTTGGTTCCTAGGTCCCTACCACTGAGAAGTATTTGTGGATGGGAAAAATGCTCATCTCTATGAAAGGAGAAAAGGATAAATCCTATTTCTCTCTTTGAGATTTCCTTCCAGTTAAATTTTGTGACTGTACAGAGAGCCAAGGCATCTTAGAGCTGCTGCTTTCCCTAGGTTACAGGCATGTAACCTTTATCGCAGACACTCCCCAAGCACCGCTCAGTACTGTGCTCCTAGAGTCTCTATGAGTGGGGCT
Source organism: Nestor notabilis (assembly GCF_000696875.1). Taxonomy (NCBI): domain Eukaryota; kingdom Metazoa; phylum Chordata; class Aves; order Psittaciformes; family Psittacidae; genus Nestor; species Nestor notabilis. The sequence continues at coordinate 26,588 of NW_009934169.1, read as the reverse complement.
CACAATATGTTCAATTCTGTGCTTTGTTAGAAGTCACTGAAAATTACAGACTTCAAATTTCTTCAGGAAGTTATGAAATGTTTTGGATGTTATGTTGCTCATCATAGGCAAAACCTTGGGGACCCAAACCAGAGTAGCAATAAAAAAGATGGTTTATGTTCCATGTTCTCTAATAAGAAAGAGGTAATATTAGCTTTGGAAGGAAGGATTCAGAGGAGTAACCTGAGACACTTCAGGGAAGAACAGATAAAGATGTGCTGCTCTTTGTTAAGGTCCAATTTAAGCCTCAAGAGCAGTCTCACCACTGCAACAGTTCCCAACATGAATAAGCTTCCTGACAGAGGATGAGGTGAGGCCACAAGAATTTGCTGTCGTTCCACAAGCCAGTTTACAAACCTTTTTGGGAGTCCTGCACTCCTTGAAGGCACACTACACTCCTGACCTGGAGAAAGCCTCGGTGGAATGTATTTGAGTCAGTACTGACCTAAATTTCTCTCTGATGTTTTTACTGTATGATTTTGTCTCAAATATAATTAGTGGTCTTTCCCTTTCAGCCTATCTGAGATAATATCCAGGCCTATTTCCTTTAGCAAATAACTTTACAGAGGGAGCTCAACTTCCCTGTTTTGCAGATTAACTTAGGTTAATTAATAACAAATTCTCAGTCATTAAACTGTGGATAATTCCTTAGGGAAAAATCCCCTTCTGTTTCATCTCATTCTTTTATCATTGTCCAAAGAGATTTTTCATTCAGAGTGACAAACCCCAAATAATTCTCTTTCAACTAAAAACAAAAAAACCTTACAATAATTAATCCTGTATTTTTGCCATTCCTGCAAAACTCTGCAGGTACCAAAATCCACTTCCAAAACAGCCCCAATCCAAACAAATAGAAACTGAAATTTACCTTTCACCTCTCCCTTCTCTCTTTCTGCAGACTGAGGACTACTTGTATCCGACATGTCAGCACAGCCCATAAATCAGGCATTCAGAGATCTCAATCTAGACTTTGTATTCAGAGGCAACCAGTCAGGGGAACCAGGATGTTTAATTTTAAAACCTATATTTTGCCCTTCCATACTTTTCAAAGACCACAGTCAGGGAATACTTGTAGAGTACCTCAAGTGAGTAGAAGTGTCACAAGCTGCTTATTTGTGATTTCAGTTCAATAGATTTAGTGACATTTTGGCAGTGCCTGACAATCTAGGTATTTAACCTGTCCAGATACAACACAGGCGAGGTCATATTAATCAGCAAGGTAAACAGGGAATTTGATATATCATAGGGACTGCAAAGATGTTATTGACTAAAAGTTGCCAATCTTAGTTTATTTTAAGTTACTCCAGTTCCAGGAATTTCATAAAAGGGGTATGACTGTACATGTGATGGGCATGACTGTTTGTGGAGGAGGATCAGAAATGGTATGTTAAAGCAGTCTGTTTCCTACCATAGTGTGCCTTAACGCTCAGGAGCATACGAAACAGCCCTGTTCGGAATGGCTCTATCCACAAAAAATTCAATCACTTTGTGTTGATTGCTTGCTCCAAGACACAGAAACTCCTTCTAAAAAGAGGCAATTAAAGCTTTCGATTTTTGTGTTTCCTGTCAAGGCACAGAGGGAGGAGGTGAGTGAGGTTTGGGACTGAAAATACCTTCATCAGTCTCAAAGCTTGTTACATAGGAAGTGAGGCAATTCACAGGGCAGAATACTTTGTACCTCCTGGCAGCTCTATCTTTCCTTGTTTAAAACTGCCTTGTTTGCAAAAGGGCTACGCATGGCTGTACATGAAAGCAACTAAAGCTGTTGTTTGCAAGGTTCCCTAAATAGATTAACCTTGTCTTGGAATGGGGCAGGGATTTAGTTTAATGGTTACAGCAGGGGCAATGAGATTCTTGAATTGAACTCTAGCTTACATCAATATTTAACTTTAAGGAAGGCTAGAATTCAGAGAGATACTGCTTTTCCCCCCTTGTTTTAATTGGTATCATTCTCTTCTCCCAAGACACTTGGAGGTTGCAACGAGAAGTATTTTAGATCCCTCTTTCCATATTCATTGAATATACTGATATTATATTTTATTAAAGAGTCTCAAATAGCTTATATCCCATTCTTAATAACCCTATGTATTACAAGCTTCTGTTTCCTCAAGCTACAGACAAATCCTATTACAGGGAGTAGATTAAACTGGGCCTTGACAGATCTTTGCAATTCACTGACAAAAAAGGACAAGTTGTCTTGCTAATAAGAAGACATCATGATCACACTAATATTATGCATCTCAGTGCTCTCAGATGCAAAAATTTTTATGCACACCCCCTCCAGCAGGAGCATTACCCAAATAAAACCCAAGCAATTTTCTTTTAACAATAAGCTAAACAATCTAGTAGAAAGAATTACTTCAGATTCACATTGTGCAAATGAACCATCAGTCAACAACTGCATGCTTGATCATGCCCTCTGGCTCCACATCCGCAAGGGACCCGGCTCATCCAGATTTGTTTCTGCCACTATGAATGATGTGTATGCTTTTGCGTATAAACATGAGCCTGGAACAGAGGGCAGAGCCAGAGCTGAAGAGAGAGTGCACAAAGAAGCATTTTGTTCAACTTTCTCTTAGGCTCTACAGTGTAGCAGAGGGTGGACCTCGGGTTATGAATGCAAGGGAAAAGGACCACAGTGCATAGAAAAACAGTTGTATCCCTTCAAAATGCTCTGAGCTCTCTAGTAATCCCTAATATATAGCCATTTTTTTAAATCAATAGAAACTAGCCTAAGTGGTCAGGTGCTTCTAATCAGATTTTAAAAGAGGCCATGTGATTTTTTCACATTGTTTTGATGTGTGCAAGAATAAAGGAAACGGGTGGCGCCGCCAACAGAGTAGCAGACCAGCATTCAGGGCATCAGTCTGAGAACATACCATCCAGCAACAGTCTGTTATCCAGGGTTTCCCGTTCCTGGAGAACGCTCATGACAATTAGCAATCCTTGACTCCTTGGATATTGCTGCAGAAAAGTTAATAAAACCAAAACCAGCATATACTGAACTGGGAGGCTGGAACTTTTACTAGTTTTCTAAGTACACATTTATCAACAGACTTATTAAAAAATACCTGCAAATGATTCTTGCTCTGTTTCTTGATAAAGGTAGCTTACGACAAAATCTTAACTATTATGCTGTTCTGTAAGAAAGGCAATAGTAACAGAATAGATCAATGACAAGTGGTTTCTTGGAAGAGAGAATTTAAAATCTTGCCCAGGCTTGTTTAAGTACATTCTTAAGATGGATGTTCGTCGGAGAGAAACAACAAGTCCACATGGCTAGCTGTGGTTAGACACTGCTGCACAGCCTTCATGGGGAAGAAAAAGTCCTAGACAGCAAGTGTGGCCATGGTTCATGGGTATCTTGAATAATGACAGCAGATCACTTCAGCATTATACCAGATAAAACTGGCACTGTCCTTTTCATTCACATGGAAATATGTTCATACAGAACATGAACATAAGCACAGTTCTGTATATTATTTGTGTATTATTTATGTACTTAAACTACAGCATACTTGCCAAAATAGATCTCAGGCCTCAGCAGCTTTTGCAAATGACCTAAACTCTTCAGAGAAGTGTCTGGTACAGACATGCAAAGTCTGCATCTTCTCCCAGATACCACTTTGATAGTAATAAATTGTTATCCAGAAAGATGTTATAATGCATCTTTGAGCTTTGTAAACAGAGCATGAGTATTTACCATTAACTTTTGAGCATATCTAGTTCTTGTATCCTTTGATATTAAAGGTTGTGCTTATTCCTGCCAGGGAAGTTCTTTGATGACACCACCATCCAATAAAGCACAGAAGTAATAAAGCACTAGTTTTCTGTGACCCGTTTATTATATCCATCCACTACATAGGAATCAACTAGTATGTTTCGAATAGTTTATAAAATAGCTTGTTAACTGTAAATAGTTATTCACTCTGTTTCAGAAACTCCTAGAAAGCAGCCAAAGCCTTATAGGCACACCAAGGTCACTGCATGTTTGCTCAATGTTTGAAAACAACATTTTCTGAGATACCCTGTCAGACTTTCTTCATGTTGCTCTTAACTGTATAAGGCGTAAAATTCACACAGATGGAGTTATGTCAGGCAGAGATTATGGCTGGATGGAAATCAAGACACAGCAATGAACCTTCTCAATCAGTATCAGCCCCTTCCTTTTGAGAGATTAGAGACAAGTTACAGGTGTCAGGTACTTTTTCCCTGAGGCCCACAGGATAACAGTGAAATCTTCATTTTCCAGGCAGTCTGAATGTACAGCTGAAAGAAGAATCTCCTCCTTAATGAGCAATAATAAGTTGAAAGTACCTATTAACATATCTACTGCTGTGTCTTTATCTTTCTAGAGCTACAAAATGGTACAGTGGTCATAATACTCTTTTTAGAGGCTACAGTGTAGGCTGTGAAACAAAGACAGAATTGAACTGCCTCAGGGTAAGTATGCTTTGAGAGAAAAAAAAAAGGCATTTTTTAAAAAAATTAACATATATAAAAAAATTAACCTTTTACCATGACCAGTAGCTAGGGTTGAATCTCCATGCAGCAGTATAGATCCATTTTTTTCTGTTTGTTTTGACAGCTATTTGTTTTATCATTGTGACAGACTGGCAGAAAAATGATGGTGCTCAAGTGCTAGTTCAATAAAATTTGGGACAGATATATAAAATCTGAGACATCTATATACAGCAGTATGGGATCCTGTTGCCAGATCCATTTAGTTTTATTGAAACTCATCATGTCAATTATAATTTTGTTTACTATTTAAAACCAACGTTATTATAGGTCCACTACTTTATCCCTGATGTTAATCATACTGCTGTATCCCTGGGTGGAGCTCTGTCCAATATTTCTTTGTCCGTGATCTTTCTGTATATCTTTTTTTTCCTTTTTTTTTTTTTTAATAAAACATAGTAGGGGGGAAAAAAAAAAAGAGAAAAAGCCTAAAAAGTCAGGAATTCAAAGTTATGGTTCCCATGGCAACATTAAGTCCCTCTTGTTGCATTGTACATGCCCTAAAAATAAACATGTAATGAAGTACCATATTTTGTATGTCAAGGGGAGCAAGTGTCTGTAACTTCAATTTTACTTGCCTGACTTATAGATTTAAGTTCTCAGCCCCAATATTGCAGGTATGCATTGTACCTCTATATCAGTTTTACACTGACACAGACATACAATGCATAGCATCTATTTACAGCAAGTACATACAGTCTGCTGGCTGGGCGGCACTGATTTACACCAGCTGAGCTTAGGACCATCTGTGCATATACATTTGGGGGTGCACTGAGTCTGTGGAGGTGCGGGGACAGCACATTCCTGTGCCACATACTGACATTCTAGGGGGTTCCCTTATAATGTCAGCAGTGCCAGAAAGAGAGGGCAGGGGTACCACAGACCTTACCCAGCCTGTCATTGGCATCTCATCACAAATACCAGCAGGAGCAGCAATAAACCAATATGCCATCCTGCTTCTCTCTACAATTTGCAATTGGCAACCTGAAGGTATTTTGATATGGAAAATAAATTTAAAAAATTTAGAAATTCCATGCAAATTGAGTGTTGAAATGTCTGGGAGTGCAAAATAAGGAATAGCAACATAAGCAAAGAGCTTCCTTTCAATTTAGGAAAGGAAGAGTATTTTGTAAATACTTCTGGTCTTCAAAGGAGTTTAAATACAATCAAGAACTCGTAGGTGCAGATAAATATGTTTCTTTGCTATTTCTGCTCTCCAGAGAATGTGAAAACCAGAACTCAAAGTACATTAGCAGTTCCACTACTTCTTTTAGATGAAGGTATCCTCAAAACCAGCTGGGTAACTGATGTTCAATCACTGAGGCATTATTTCCTTTTACCTCCAGACCTGTTTGTACATGTCTGGTACATTTGGTACATTTGTCCTAGACCATGTCATCTTGGAAGGAAGGGTTGTTTTCTCCTGCAATGAGGATGCAGTATGAAACACCACATGGCTCTAACTCATGACAAGGCTCTGAGATGATGGAATCATAGAATATCAGGTTTGAAAGGGAGCTCAAGGATCATCTGATCCAATCTTTCTTGGCAAAAGTATGATCTAGACTAGATGTCCCAGCATCCTGTCCAGCTGAATCTTATGAGTGTCCAGCACTGGAAAATCCACCACTTCCCTGGGGTGATTATTCCAATGGCTGGTTTTCTCACTGTGAAAAATTTTCCTCTTGTGTCCAATCTGAATCTCCCCAGAATTAACTTGTACCCATTACCCCTCATCTATTCCATGTGACTCCTTGCAAAAAGGGAGTCTCCATCTTCTTTGCAGACACCCTGGAAAACAGCGATAAGGTCTCCCTAAACTTTCTTTTCTCTAGGCTGAACAAACCCAGTTCTCTCAGCCTTTACTCATATAGCTTCAAAGTCCTTGGATCATCTTTGTGGCCCTTCTCTGGATCCTCTCCAGCCTGTCCACGTCTTTTCTGCGCAGTCAGGACCAAAACTGAACACAGTAGTCCAGGTGTGGCCTGACAAGTGCTGAGTTTGGTGGGATAATGACTTCTTCATCTCTGCTGGTGATGCCCTTGCTGACGTAACCCAACATCCTGTTGGCTTGCTTTGCTGCAGTGGCACACTGTTCACTCTTACTGAGCTTGCTGCCCACCAGGATCCCCAGGTCCCTTTCCACAGAGCTGTTCCTCAGCCAGGTAAATCCCAGCCTGTGCTGCACTCCTGGATTATCTTTTCCCAATTGCAAGACCTTACATTTGTCCTTGTTGAACTTCATAAGGTTCTTGTTAGCCCACTCTTCCAGCCTATCCAGGTCTTCCTGCAGGGTAGCTCGCTCTTCCAAAGTGTCCACTTCCCCTCTCAGTTTGGTATCATCAGCAAACTTTGTCAGGATACACTTGATCTCCTCTTCCAGATCACTCATGAATATTAAACAGCATTGGCCCAATATTAATCCCTGGGAGACCCCACTAGTGACAGGTCCCAGTTTGAAAAGGAGCTATTCACCACCACCCTCTGGGTGCAGCCAGTCAGCCAGTTCCGCACCAAGAGCACAGATCATTTGTCTCATCTAGAGATGCTGTAATACCACTAATGAACCCTATAAGCCACACTAACACAGTTTTGTTCTACCTGCAGATACTAAATAATGTCCCTTGCATAGCTCCACTTAGAATAAATGGATATCTAAACGGTAACTGTGGCATGAAGTGAGTTTAGCTTAAAAACAATTAACTCTTTGATTTTAAGGGTAGGTTTTGTGTGTTGGGTTAGTTTGTTTTGTTTTGAATTATACTAAAAAATGGCATGCAAAGAAAGACATAGAAACATGCATGATGTAAATGCTTGCAATAAGAATCACAGGCAAAAGGCAGAAAAACTGGATATGTTTGTTTCTCAAAGAGGACAAAGAAATGATAGCTCTTTACTGCACCTTTTCCAGTGTTTTGGAAGGAGGAAATCCAGACATACCCCTGACTTTCCTAATACTTATAGCTTATAAAAATAGTTTAATATAGTGACTGTGTCTTTATAAAAATGTTATTACAGTCCTACAGGGTAAAAACACTGAATTTTTCATGTGATTGGTATGATATTTGGACTAAGTACATTTTAACTCAGAAAGCAGGCATGAGTCCATTTGCTGTATTATTAACATGATACACATGACATCTCTCCTGCAAGTTTAATGTCTAGATTACTCAGAAATCTCTCAATTCAGATGCATGAAATCCTTTCTTTTGAGATATCAGAAAAAAGAACTGACCTTAGAGCTCCTCCATGACAGTGCTTGTGCTACTAATGATGGAAGAGCCTTTCTCAAAATGTTGTGTTGAAATGACACACTTGTGAAACAACAAATTTGAATAGGAAAAAAAATTAATATTGAAGTGCTGTGACCAGCTCAACTAAAGAACCATGAGACTCACTTCTATGGTAATTCTAAAACTACTGCCTATCAAACAGTAATTCTCAACATAAAAACCTCAGTTCTGGAAAGTTCATGGCTTTTCACAATCTTTCTTAGCTAATTTAATTAGATAAGTATTTTCTCCCTTCCATGAAACCATAGAATTCACTGATCAGTTTTATGTGACAGTAAGTATTCAGTGAAGATAGCTATAGCAGGGGCATATGTCTATTGCATCTAAACCTAAGAGGTCAAAATTTAGGTTTGTTTCACAGAAAGCACACCCCAAATATTTAGTACAGTGACATTCAATATAACAAGTTTTACTGATACATCTGAGGTCTTACTGATGATTGACATAAGTTTTAGAAAACATAATACTAGAACTGGCCCCTCTGGAGTGTGTACCTCAAATGAACTCAGATGCAGAAACAGATTTTCCTTTCCCAAAGAGAAAACTGTGATGGCAGCTGGATAGCAGAGCTGTTCCACACAGATGTTATTGAAGTCAGGGTTTGCAACCTAGCTGTAAATCAGCATATGGTATACTAGCTACAATTTTATTTTTCTATATTTACTGCTACTGACTCAAGTTATTTATTACTGGCTATTGCAAAACTGAGAGAGGAACAAACCAGAAAGTCTTCCACCACCACACCTACTGTGTAATACACAAATACACGCTGTAAGACACAAATACACACTCACTTTCACATTGATTAAGTGTTTTAAGACACCTTTTGGCACTCTGCAGAGCTGGTGATGTGGATCAAGGGGAGAGGCCTCACCTGCTTTCCTGCAGACTGGTCTCCTTCAGATGACTGTCAGATAAGACTAACCTGAATGACTTTGTACAGCAGTGAAGTAGTGAGCATACAGTTATCTTCTATTAGTGTTCAGCAGTACCTGTTAGCAGGTACTGAGAAGCGGTGATATCTCTCTGCTCCAGTTTACTATGTCCTGACAGAGATCCATGCAAGCAGCCATTTAAGGAGAATAAAAAACAAAAAAACCCACAAGAATGTTTTGTGTTTATCTGATGGGTTTTTTTAACTGTATGACCTCTATCAGGCTAACTGCAGGTTTAAATGCAGTGTAATCAGATGCATTTTAACACTTCTCACCTAATACTTTTATCTCCTTTAGACCAAGGATATCACCCAGTTGGAGGGAAAACATACAAAAGCCTACGCTGTCAGGGCGTTTCTGTCGGTTAACGAAGTGCAAATACTTGACACGCAGCAGCTAGGCTTCTGACAGGTCTAATCAGTCAGAACTTGGCTTGCATTTCCCTTGATTAACCATAAATAAAATACCACTTACTTTAACAGACTCTTTGTGTAGTGCTTTAGAAGTGCAATTCTCTATCCGGTGCTCCCCCACCACTACAGAGTTCACCTCAGTTATAGGACATTCACATTCTCCCCAATTCCTGTTTCATTCTTAGTCTGCCATAAGAGGTCTTTTCAATCTTTTGCCTTCCTGTTTATCCCAGATGAAATTTTCCAGGCCTCTTCCCTTGGGAATTATCTCATCCCTTTCTTCCTTGCATCAAGGATCTCAGTCCTTACTGGATGTTCAGCTCCACAGCAGAAAAAAGCCAAAAGCCCATCAGGCAGTTCCTCTGTCCTCTTGTCCTCTGCAGCCTTCCTAATTTCTGTTGTTCACTGATGTTTCCTTTTCTTCCAGCTCTCTGGAAAACCTGGTAAGCTTTTTACTTTCCTTCCAGCTCTCAGGTTGTTTTTTTTGTGGGTTTTTTTTGGTTTGTTTTTTTTTTTTTTTATAGTGTCCTCTCCATTTACATCCTTCAGAAGACTCTTGCAAACATCTCAATCTCTCACTCCCAAGTTCTGTTCAAGTCTCGCTAAGAATGTATGTATGAGAACATATACTTATTAATTCACTGATGCTTGTGCACTTTTAATACATTTGTATGTTTAATTCTTTCTGCACGTATGTATAACTTTCTCTTTGTAGTTCTTGGGGGATATGTCATTTTTATGAGATCCTTACCAAGGGCTACTTATTCCAGTTCAGATCAGCTGACTTTTGCTAACTACGTAAGGGTATGTGATCATGTAAGAAACACTTGGAAAGAAGCACAGATGAATAACTGAACCCCAAATTAATATTTCAGAATATTATAATTGAGCAATGTATATTTGTGACATATCAATCCTAATAATTATATAAGTGCCAAAGTTAGATGCTTTTACATGAAAAGCGCTACTACAAATGTTTACTTGTTTAATTTTAAAATAGTTGTAGAAATATGTGTTCTTTGGACCTCTAAGGGAGAGGTAAGTTGTAGAAACAAAACTGCTGTATTAACAATTAGCTGCTGTTACAGAGATTTGGACCAGGGTTTATTACTCATTAATTCCATCTTTCATTTATGTGTTATGTGGGTTTGTGTTTTTATATGTATTTATACAGTACCTGACTGTAAATGGGTGCTTCTATGAAACAGTTTACTATTAATAATGGATATCTGAGGTGAGGCCAAAGTAGAGAGAAGAAATAATAAACAACAACTCATGCAGCTAATATGTTGATGATTAATTAACATGAGTGATTTATTCAGTGCTATATCCAAACATTAAGCCAGACTGAAAGATGAAAAAGCAATTTAGAAAAAGACACAGTTATCAGCTGCAGTATCTGAGACCTCAAATAATGGCCTAATTACAGCTCATCTGAAAGGTATCAGGGCCTTATCCTTTACAGGAAGTATTAATGGAAAATTACTTGCTTTTCAAAGCCAATAAACCCTTCTGCAGGTTCCGTATCAGCTCCCACCAGACATATATCTTTTTACACATGGGTGGTCTGTCACATGATGATTGACTCAATCTTGACAAGAAAAGGAATAGAAAAATTATCACTTTGTGCAGATATGACCACTTCTGACTTTGGCAGGTGAGGCAGCCCAACACTGACCTAATTGCAAAAGATAATATTCTCTTCAATTCTTCCATTTTCATAAGCACCAGCCAACACATCTATCTTTCTGTGTTAACTAATCCCCTCTCAGATTGATTTCAGCTATATTTTGTCCATTGGGACCAGCCATACAGGTAACACTTCCATTCAGTAACACTGAATGCTACTCAGTATTTATTTGCATAGCAAAGTAGTGCTGAGCAGCACTTTGCTACACAAATGCAGCTATTGTAGCTAAGATACTTCTCATTGTAAGCAAGTACCTGATGTTTCTGCCCTTTTATTACAGTGATATGTATGATCAAAGACAAATGAAAGACTGTTCTACCAGGATACTGGGACCTTGGACTATAGGCAGAAATAGTGATGTGCAGGGGTTTTGAATACCAAGACCTGAGCAAGATTTGGGGGGAAAAAAAATTTGCCCAGGATTAGGATGTTGACATAGTTACCTAGGATGATAGGCTCTGGGACCATGGGATCTAAGACAGTTCTGAAATGAGTCACTAGGATATTCAGATCTCCTAATTCAAATCAAGCAAATAAGCTTGATGGCATCCTTCCCCCTCCCCGAGGCTGGCCATTGACCGCTGAGGTGTTTGATACAGTAGTATAGCTGGTCACATGGATTGTTTCTAAACTTGCTCAACCCTGATTCTTTGCAAAGGAAGAAATCTCTATTCTTGCTTTGTGACCACAGAAATCACCTGAAACCAAAAGCAGGAAGTACTTCTACACCAAGCAGGGCTAATGCTTACTCACATTTATTAATTTACGAAACAGATGTTTTCCAAAGGTGAGGTACAAGAATACTAACAACTGGTTACCAGATTAGTCTCTAGGCTATGTTTTAAAATACCTTTCAGTGCACCTGAATGTTACTGAAGCTGGAAAGAAGTAATAAATCACCCACTACAATCTCACTTGAACAGTAAAGGGCTGGCAGATGTGGAATCTGAATATTCAGTAACTACTAAGCAGAAACAGCAAGTCTCTCAGTGTGGGACATCTTTTTGTTTGTGTTAATTATACTAATTAGAATTAGAACTTCCACCACTCCAATTTCGTGCAGCTGTGTGGTGTTGGCTGCTATTGTTAGCAGTCATGGAAAATACTCCAACAGAGGGCACCAAGAAAATTACTTACAATCTGAACACCCACACAATCCTGTCACATTGGAAAGACTGCAGACAGCATAACTAATAAAGTTATTGTGCTATTTTGAAAGAATAATAGTATGTTTGAAGAGACCATATTAACCCTGTTGTAAAGTATTGATTGCACTCCATAGTAAAGGAAATAATGAAGCAACAAAGACATAGTGTTTTAATTTTTTTCCTGTTTGCTCTTGCTAGTTTTATTCTCTTTTAATGTACACATGTATTTTAGAACAGAGGAAATGTATCACCTTTGGTTCAAAAAGATAGTTTTATTTTCATAAACACTCTTTCAGCAGCTTGATGCTTTTAAGATTGTACTTCAATTCAGGCAAATGGTTGTGAATATGAAAGAAATCCCAGTCTAAAACTGCTTGAACCCTGTTTGTCATGTTTACTTCTGTGCTAAAAACAATGGCATGTTACCATAAAAAAAGGTATAATTTTCATTTCGGTCTCTAAGGAAATGCTTTAATTCCATACCAATGCATTACAAATGAGCAAAACAAGTAGCGTGTCTTTGTAATAATTTGCTGTTGTTTTGAAAGCACATCTGCATGCGTGCATCTAACAATACAATGCCACTGTATAAAGCTGTTCTAGATGAGTTTGAGGCAAATATTTGTGATGATTTTGAGATAGAACATTTTCACAGCATTTAAAGCAGTGGCCCTCTCATTAAAATAATGTGATTCAGTTAGTTCTAGATTTGTTTAAACTTGATAAAGGCTATTTTCTTATTCTGTGCTAAACAGTAAGTTGGAAGGCAAGAGGACAGCTGAATTAGCAGACAATGATGGACATTTCTAACACCATCTTTTATATACACCAATATACAAAAATCAGTTATTACTCTTTTATTGTAAATGAACATCATTTGTAATCATTCTCTGAGGTGATCTAGTATATATAAAATCACATGTTTTTTTTCTTTCTTTCCCAAATGTTGCTTTTCAGAGCATGATTCCTGTAATTGCATTTCCTTCCTTTTCTATGAGAGTATCTGTAAAGTCATTTGGCATCTCATCAGCAAAAACAGCAGATGGAGAAAGGCCTTCCTACGTGCTCTGTCAAGGGAATTGCAAGTTTAGGTGGGGTTTTAATAGACCTCAAGGATTTAGTGACATGCCAAAGATTGCATGCCTTCACTGTACCTATTATTTGCGCCTTTCTCTTTTAATAGAAATGAAAACAATTACTGTGCAGAAAAGATTTAGCTTCTCTTTGAGAGTATTATACCATATGGTATGGGGGATGTATAGCTGACAAAATGAATGTAAAAATGAAGTACACACACTTCAGATGATGCTAGTTGAACTAAATTTATGTTTCAAATTTTAACCGAACTGATAGAAAAGTTTACAAATAGAACTTCATATGTTAATAGCAATTCAAGTAAGACATAAAAATACTTGTTACTGAGTTTGGCTTTATATAAAAATGGCCTTGGAGACCAAAGAACACTTCAACAGACAGCTAAGTAATCACTGTAATTATAAGAATGAAAACCAACAGAGTTTTTCCAAATAAGTCTTGTTATCATATGATAGCACGTGAAATTGCAAACAGAGCAAACATTTTTCTTGGTTACTGGGAAAAGAGGTTTTCCTGATAAGACATGATGTTCATAGATGAGGCATGAAGATACTTGTACTGGCCATTCCAGGAGGAAAAATACCCACCTTTCTGGTAGGAGAGCAAACTTACAGGCTGTATCTTGCATATTTCTCAGGAAGCCATTAAAAAAAGCAGTATCCAATGAGTTAAACCCTCAGCAAACTTACCAAAACCAACTCTATCTACCCTGAATTTGCATTTTCTGTGAGTAAATAAATGTGCTCCCAGAAAGTTCCTTAATGTTCTCAAAATCCTACAGTATGTAAAAGCAGTGTCAAAATTCTCCATCAGGCCTATATGTGAAATGTTTGGGCTTGCACAGATTCTAGAGCTGGATGGAAAGATTTTCTAAATGACCTTCAACGGCCAAAAGTCTTTCAATTTTTCATTGTATGAGTTCCCTTCTTGTCTTGGAGGACATAGGGAATTGCTGTCATACTCTAGAGTTCAGTGTGGAAATACAGAAATAAGAGAGTTCAGTGTTAGGTAGACCTTCATTGACAGGGAGAGAATATTCACATCTTTGAAGCAAATGTTATTTGTAGAGAATGGGAAAAAAAGAAAAAAGAAAAAAAAAAGAAAGAAGATTTGAGGACTTTGGGAATAGAATAGCGTTGACTTATTAGTTACAGTGTTATAAAAGCACAGGGGAATTGTACCAAGAACACTGCAACTACAGCAGGATTTCTTGAATCAGATTTCAGAGAGCTCAGTATCTAGGTGCACAGGGGAGGAACATGAGCTATTAATTGCAATATTAATCACATACTGCCACTGTAATAGTGCAAGGTAGCACTTCACCACATGTTCACAAAGACCAAATGTCCCCTCAATAATTTCTGCAACTGCTGAGTTCCTTGCACCAAGACTCTACAGAACCTCCTTTTCAGAAGGAAAAAAAAAAAAAAAAAAGAAAAGAAAAAAAGAATGTATTTCGCCTGGGCTGCTTAAGCAGATTCTTGACCAAAATTCACCAGAGTCGCATAATTTTAAATTCACTCTCTGAGTACTAAATGCCAGGCATAGGACGTGAAAAAAGATCCTGGGGAGATTCTCTGGTCACCTTTTTTCTGCATGTTTTTTCCTTCCTTACTTTCTTCTATTTTAATTTGATCACAAGAGTATTCCTACCTCAATCTCATCTTCTCCTTCACTGATGCCTGCTGTCCCGAGACAGCCGTATGCCCAACCAACGCACTCCTTTTCCTAACCCCACCACAGAATACTGATTTCATTTTGGCTTCCTTGAAACAGAAATGTGCCAAGAAACTGATCATTAAGAATATCTCCTCATTTACATCTCCAGTGTACCACTTCCCAAAATGGTCCTAAAGCATTTTACCATCTATAATCCTCCTAATCCGCAACTGTGAAAATCTCTTGCAATAATCAGTGTGCAAATAACCACTCATTCAATCTGTTATTCACTGTCAAACGCTCAGGCTGCTCCCCTAGCTATTTCTTCTGAACTCACAGAAATCTATAGCCATGCAAGAAGACTCACAAAAGTATGATATGTCACTCATGGCATATCCCCATCAGTTTCAAAGAGGCGCCAAAGCAGTGAAATGAATATGATCAGCCTCATGTATCATCAGCTAAGAACCCTTTCCCCAGTCAAACAAATGCAAAATATAACCTCTCTTTCTTTTCCTTTCAAACAAGGGACATTCAGAGTAGCTGGAAGGCTCAGGTGATTGGAAACAAGATGTTAAGGCATTTATCTATGAAATACAGTCCAGATTCAGACCAGATCAGTCTTAAATGAAAGTCACTATCATGTGATGACTGCTCAATGAAAGCTGATGTTTTCAGACATCCAGATCACAGAAACTACCATCACAGTGGTGAGTAGCTTTGGCAAAGACAAAGAACCACATAGCCTAGATAACTAAAATAACCTCTGGTGTCCTGAATGTTTGCCTGGCCATGTAGATCAGGGCTGAAATACATTGGCTGGGTAGCTCACAGAAAGTTGCATTTTTACTAGTTGTGCTGTATGTGTACTGGGGATAAACAGAGGGCTTCCAGTCTCCCAGGGCTGTCAATCTGTCATCTTCCACATACACAGAGAACAGGTTTTGCCTTTTGAAAGAAAGAACACTGTGAACAGAAACTCATCATTAATCAAGGCTTATTTCTCCACGTGAAAAAAAAAAGAAAAAAGAAGCAGAGTCAAGTCACCATCTCCCCATTTGGAACTCCATTCCACTTCACAAGCTGTGGATAAAGAATATAAAGTAGAATCAGAAAGTTTGTCCTTAGAGAAAGGAAAAAGAAACACTTAGGTCTCTGGGTGGGATATGCTAGTCTGTGGAAGTTAAATAAACTGATACATTATACAATGCTATGACTCACAGTGCCTGTTGGAAGAGCACTGTATGCTATCCATCAAACATTCGCTTCAAGACAATCCTTGAAACTTTGAACACAGCAGGATGAGAAGATCACAAACCTCTCTGGAATCTGTGCATGCTGCTAGGCACTCTACCTGCCTTATAGCAACTGTGGCTATAAAAACCCCTTCATGTGCTAACCTGAAAAAAAATTAATGAGACTGCTTATAATTTATGACTGGATAGGTAGGCTTCCACTCTGTGATCCCAAGGACTTGTTGGAGTACTCTTTGTTAGTATAAGTCAATCATAGAATCATAGAATAACCTATCTTCTCCAGGTGTTAGAAATGCAGATATCATTGTAAATCAGGCATGACTCAAATCCCTGACAGTTGATGATTAAAAAATTACAGTAAAATTAATTTTAACTTAAGTGCTTGCTAACAATATATTTTTAATAATTTTATTACTGACAACTGCCTCTGAGATCTATAGTATGTAGATAAAACAACAATTAGTGTAGGCAAAAGCAAAGACTAATTTACAGAGATATTGTCAAGCACACTTTTGGGAACTTGAAGCTTGACACATTTTTAAAATCAAGTTGATTAGTCACTGGAAACTATTATGAGGCAGAGTGTTGGTTAAAGACTTAGACTCTTCTAAAATAAAGACTGAATATCTTTTCAGACCTTTGGGTTAGCTGAGCAGAAGTATGATCATTTAACAGAGGGTATTATTGGATGACACTATTACTGATCATGTTATAGAGAAAGCAAACAAATCATCCCTTCCAGTGGCTTTAAAAGCTAAATCTTGAAACCCCAGCAATTTCTAGGGGTACTTTGTATTTTTACCAGTTTGGGTGTTTTAATATACATTTTTCTCACCCAAATTGTTTGAAAACACCCTCAGAAAGAAGGGTGGGGAGGAAGTTATAAGATCTGGCCCAATCTAGCAAGCCATTAGATGAATGAGGCCCTGATTTCAGTGAGACTATTCACAGTACCACAGGGAAAGCCAGTGCTGCTGGACTGGGCTCTGATTGATTATATAAAGAAAATAACCAAACAACTAGACCTGAAGTGCTATAAAATCTTCATGTGAGCACACTGAAAAATAGGGGGAGTGCATACTCTGTAAACTCTTAGGTGCAATAATTTGTAGATGTTCCTTGTAACCTCAAATGTAAAACTGTAGGCAGAAGTGAGATTCTAAGCAGACTATACTCCTTATTAAATGAAATATTTAGCAATTTGGAATTAAGAATTCTAATCATAAATGCCAGGCAACTACTTTTGAACTACTACCATATCTAATTATTCCAGTGGGAAAGGAAACAGAAGAAAGGGCATTTCAGCTATGCAAGGACAGGTTCTCTCTGAATCTCTCTATATATTTTGTCCAAATAACACCTGTAGTTAGATAGAGTTCGTTGGAACTTCATCTGTAGATGACCCTTTATCTGTAGAAACTGCAGGGGTTTTGATAATTACTGGGTTTTTTTTCCTGCCAAATAAACTAGTGATTTTCTCCAAGACAACATCATTTGTATTTATAGTTTTCTTCTTTTGCTTCATCATTGTCTGTCATCTCCTCTGGGAAAATTATTTAATGATATTGTTGTTTTAGTGGTGTTGTTGCTAGTGCTATCATTATGCTCGTGTCACATAGTCAACAGTCATTAAGCGCTGGCACTCAGGCGGGCACTGTAAGGGGAGTAAACAAGTAGCCACTGCCTCTCTTCTGGACACCAAAAATTAGAGAAATATGCCAAATTATTGTGAACAGAAACCTAAAAGCATTTTGGAATTTCCTGGAGACCAAAGTCTTGCTGATGTAGAAAGCCTCAAGTTTGGGTCCACTGGAAGTTACTATGACACACTTTTTTGGGGACAGATTTATTCTTAAACACCTCCTTGAGGTGCCTTGAGGTGCCTAAAAGAGAACCCTGCCCTTCTTCTCCAGAGGACGAGCAGCTAAGAAGGGAGAGGAATAGACTGGAACATGGAGAAAGGTAGGCTGAGATCCTACAGATTGCCTCAGGTCTCCTGGGGCAGTTTTGACTTAGGAAGATAAAAAGCTACCAAAACCAAGCTTGAGGTGAAAAAAGGCCAGTCCTTTAGACAGGAACATCACCTTGCAAACTGCATCAGTGCTACTACTGCTATCAGCACAATAAGGACATAGGGTTCCTGTTTTTATCTGTAGTGCCCCTTTGCAGAAGAGATAGCATTTCAAGAACAGGGTGGGATAACGCAGAGTGCAACAGTAAAATGTATCAATACAGTCACTGAACCTGGAGAAACTACTTTCTTGCAGGCTAAAGGAAGATCCACAAACAATTTCCGTATGCAAGTGAATATTGCTGAGAACCTGAGGACTGTGATTTGTTTGAAGGAAGTGGCATTTGGAAGGAGCTAGGTAAAACAAAGGATATGGGCTTATTTACAGCATATAAAAGGATGATAACTTATTGCAATATATTTTTCACAACTGATGAAGGTTGGCATTGCATTTACCGTGGTATTCTTGAACTGTTCTTCTGGTCATTGTTGAGAAAAAATGGACAGTAATATAGCTCAACTGAGTAAGCGTAGCCATGATAATAAAGAATCACCCCAGTAGAGAAGAAAAAAAGCAACCAAGTTCATTATAAAAGCTGCCAGATTATTCTACATAAAATGTAAAGACATTTTGCTTGGCCCTGCATTAAAATGAAAAGAATTTCAGAGTCCAGTGAAGATTTATTTTTAAAACTAAAATGAGCAATCAGGCCAGGTAAAACCTTTTTTTCACATAAATGACTGTGTGAACCTTCTTTTCAGGAAACCAAAATTCTACAGCAAGCTTCCAGGTAAACCCCACTAACTCTGCTCTACAGAGATTTTACTTTTCAACACTGTCCAGACTCTAATAAAATTACTACTAGATGTGTTACAGTATCCTGTCCTAGATAGCATTGTCTTTGACAATATTGTTTTCTCCAACTTTTCTGATTTGTTCACATTAACTTACTCTAGAGAAAGAAGACATATTCCAGGTATTGCACAGCTTAAACTGGATATAAGAAATGGTTTTATGAAAGTTTTAAATTTAGATCTAAAAACCAACTTTACACATGGCTCCAATGTCCCGACATACAGTAAGTCAGAGTGAGTCACTTGCCATCCAGCAAAGAGAGAGAATGATAATTCAACTGCTGGCAAACTCTTTGGGCAGAAGTAAACCTACTTTGGATAAGATATATACACATCTATTCTGGGAGGAGGTAGCCATTTCCATTTTAGTAGCTTATTTTATAAATTGGGAATTGAAGGGAATACTTCAGCTCTGAAATGAAGGAACATAAAAGAGGAAACTTGGGGCTTTATGGTAGATATCTGAAAGTCACACTGAAATCTTACAGTTAAAGTACACAGAAGTGAGGCAATAATATTCTAAGAGCAACCAGAAAATAGCTGTTAGACCCCAGAGACAAAGTCTTTATGAGTTTGTAAGATTTATCTGATGGGGTTTTCCACTTTGGAAGAAAAGTTTAGTAGCAGCTTATGAAAGACTGTTCTAATAGAGAAAGCCTTTGTGGAATGACACAAGCAATCACTATACCAGATGTCAGTTGTGACTTGTGAGTCTGCTGAGTATGTATTAATGTCACTCCATTAATTTCCCTCAGGGATGAAATCTGCTTAAAACTACAGAGAGGATGGCACCCATTAATTTTTAGCAATTGTTTCTGCAAAAGTATCTTCAGAGCATTAACATTTCCTTGGTTTTATATAAGATGAAGAAATAATTCAGTATATATTCCTCCTTCTTTGGGAGGTCATATATCCCTAACCCAGCCGACAAATCTACATGGTAGGCTGAAGAAGAGAGGGCTATATTTTGTTAGGATCTTTCCCTGCCCTGTTGCGAGTAATGCCAGAAAACCTCTGCCAAATGTGACCTTTCCTTTTCAAGTGGGCTGTCATTGATCAGCAGCATAGCCATAGGTATGAAGTGCACATAGCTGGGTCCCAGTTTTGCTTTCAGTTGGAAGCCAGTGAGATTGCAAAAATAAATGTGAGTATAATGCTGAACTTGAAATGCCTTTAATCATATTCTCGTTCCCTTGAGTATGGCCTGATTGATTGCAGATTTCAGTTTTCATTCCTGGCTATCATTAAAATTTCTGAAGGTAAGGTTGAATCATATACTGGGCTTCTTGAGCCTCTTTCTTATTCAAATCATAGCCATCTCTTGGTTAACAGCAAGAACATGAATATATTCCTTTTTAATGGATAAATGTGCTGGAGGAATGGGTAATGTTTTTTATATTGTCACTTTCTTGTGCTTGTTTATGCTCAGGGTTGTTTTCTTTAGATCATTTTATATTCAGGCAGTCTCCTCAGCTACCCTCATATGTATCAATTTCCAATTAACAAGAAGAGGCGGAAACACGTAAGAATTCGGATCTCATAAAAGTTTTGAATACACCACTGTAACACCAACAATTATTATAGAAAGAGTAATTGCTGTCCTCCAAGCCAAGCCTAGCTTTCTTTAATTTCAGTAACAGGCTTTGCAGTATATATATTGGACATTTATGCCTGCATTAAGCAAAACAAAGTCACTACTGATCATGGCAGACCTGCTAAACACTACAGAGCTCTGTCTTACTTAAAAGTAATTTTTGATTTAGAAGCTTTATTTATTTCACTTCAAGGTTTTCTCAAATAGGTCTTCTTTCAGATAAGAGTTCAGCAATGCCTGGTATTGAGGATCTAATGGTAATCTCAAGAATGCAACTTTCATTAAGTGAGGGAAGACTGAATTCTCAATTTATTGTACTTCTAAATAATTAATTTGCCTCCAAGGCCCCTTAATAAACTGGTCACTGGATGTACTACAACTGGATGTAACAGCACTGTGAAAGGTCTTGAGGTTATGGACAACTTGCATGTCATTACTCTCCCCAGATGAATCACACCATTCAAATAAAGGCATCGAATTTTTTGTCAGTAATGGGGCCAGAGTTTGACATTTACAAATGCATTTCTGATGTCTGTTTTGTATGAGATGCCTCCTCTGTGACCTCCGTATCACTTAAACCTTGTAAAAAAAGCCTAGGAAAGAGATATTTAAGTGTTTCCAGGCCTATCACTTGACAATGTTCACAAACTGTGTGCTCTTTAAAGGTTCTTAGGAGGAAATTACCCAGCTCTACATTTCTTTTTATGTACAAAATATCACCGTGTTGCTTGTGCCAATCACAACACACTAAGACCAGGCAAAAGCTGGATGAAAAGCACAATGTGATTTTGGACAACATTGATTTTACTTTCAATTTGTTTCTTTTATCCATTAATTTTTTACAAACATCCTACTCACTGAATTTTAAATGTGAATGTTTACCCAATTAAGCCACAAATATATGCAGATTTACCTAGTAAGGGAACAGAAGCAATATTATTTGATTTATCCTACTGATCACAGCAAACTATTTAGCTCAGAAAGCCGCAGCTAAAATTATTTCTCTAGATGGCCTATCTATATATTATCCTTTTACGATCCTTTTTCTATCAGCTTCTAGTTTTCATTGCATCAGATTAACACCTGCAAGACCTCATTTGACTCAACCGTTCTCTACTTTGGATTAATTTCTCTGCTGTACTTCAGTGGCAACACACCCCGTAAGGCCATCTGTCCTTTTTTCTCCCAATTTCTTATGAATCCTTGAAGGGCATACTGAATGCCCTTTTGAAGGTGTTCCAAAACCTGAACAAAAACCTTCAACTGAGTTCAAGCTCAGCTTTAGTGTTGTGGACTTTAAAGCTCCACATGCTTTCAAACTGTTGCAAGCAGCAGGTACAAGTATAATAATCTAAAAATATTTGGCTAATCGGTATAGAAATGCAAAGCACCTCTGCAAGTCCTAGGAAACTTCTTACATCTTGTTGGTATCTTTCCCAGTTTCAAAAAAACGATGTTTCTTCCTACATTTCTAATGAGGAATACAAGCACAAAGCTGTGACAAATGGCATGGGGGTAGAAGATAACTAGTAAAAGGCTTTTTTTTTTTTTCTAAGGTATCTGATTAAACCCACACATACAGAAAATGTGTTGCAAGAACTTGTTTAAATAGTTCTGAGGAGTTTAATGCATTCATAATCACCCATAGGTATACTGTGCTTTACCCACTAGCTGCTGCCAAAAGACATTTTGTCATAGAATCACAGAATAGTTTGGGTTGTAAAGAGCATTCAAGATCATCTAGTTCCAACCCCCTGCCATGGGTAGGGACGCTTTCCACTACACCAGGTTGCTCAAAGCCCTGTTGAACCTAGCATTAAACACTTCCAGGATTGGGCAGCCACAGCTTCTCTGGGCAACCAGTACCAGTGTCTCACCACCCTCACAGTAGAGAATTTCTTCCTAATATCTAAACCTACCGTTGTTCAGTTTAGAACCATTCCCCTTGTCCTATCACTACATGCTCTTGTCAAAAGCCTCTCTCCAGATTTCTTGGTTTTAGGTACTTTTTCTTGTCTTTAGGTACTGGAAGACTTCTCTAAGGTCTCTGCAGAGCTTCATCTTCTCCAGGCTGAACAGCCGCAGCTCTCACAACCTGTCTTCTCTGGAGATGCGATCCAGCACTCTGATCATCTCAGTGGCCCTCCTCTAGACTCGCTCCAACAGGTCCACATCCTTCTCATGTTGGGGGGTCCCAAGAGTTGAACACAGTACTGCAGATGGGGTCTCAGGAGAGCAGAGTAGAGGAGGAGAATCATCTCCTTTGACCTGCTGGCCATGATCCTTTTGATGCAGCCTAGCATACACTTGGCTTTTTGGGCTGCAAGCACACACTGCTGGTTGAGCTTTTCACCAACCAACACCTCTGGTAAGACACCATTTAGCCAAATAGTGTCTTACAGAACATGACTCTTAAAATGGAGATTTTTACAGAACAGTTTCTTTGATGCTTGGACAAACTGAGAGACCAGCTTCTTTCTGGACTGGACCCTGACAGAAGGAATGCACAATACAATGTAATTTTGAAGGATGGAATTCAGTAAAACAATTTATTTCAGAACAAGGCTATGCCTCACTCCTTGAAGGCTATTCCCATGCTATATTTCAACTGTCAACTATTTTGTCTACTCAAAGGAAAAATAAACAGGATTTGGCCAATAATAGGGAATGTGCTCTTCTTTCAAAATCATAGGCTATTTTAACAAAACTCAAGAAATCACAAGCAGACCAAAGTATTATCCTATCTCTGGGTAAAGAACAGGAAGTTCTAGCCTGAAAGGCAGACATTGCTGAGAATGGTGGTCAAGTGAGGAGATTCAGGATGGGAAATACCACACGGCTTTCAGTAATCACCCAAACCTGTCATTAGTTCTTATGACAAGGGGGCTGGAGAACATGAGCTGCAGAGGTGCCCCTGGCAACCAACAGGTGGAGGGCAGTTCCCAGGTTGTATGCCCTGTTCACATCATGTGCCACAAGTAGCTGGGTGAATGTAAGATGTTCATATTTGGAAGCTATTATCCTAGTCCACCTGTGCACACATGATATGCAGCAGCGTATCTCCGTCCTTTTTAGGGTGCCCTACACTTGCATCTGAAAAGCAGCTGTATGACAGAAGACTGTTCAAAGGCATCAGTAAGACTTTCAGCATTGTCTCTCCTCCAGTCTACCCGTCCATGGTTTGTTATGACAAAAGCATTGGCCACTGGTTCTCTTTGGAATTAGTATGCTGTATAAAAGCTTCTGTAAGCACTAGGCAGTAAAACACCACATTTAATCAAAATTTGTAGTACATTTTACTGAGATTTTTTATTTCACAGAAGTCAAAATATAACGAAGACCCTGCCTGAGCATTATTGGATAACACCAAGAAAATCTGAGTTAATAGAATTCTCAATTTTCTTTAGGATCTACAACCTTGAACAGGCAGATCTTCAAGGGCTTGGATCTTACTAAGGCTTATAAATTAAGCGAGTAGATTTTCACATAGGAAGCAAAAGTGCGGAGGGGTGAAAGGTTGGGTGGGAGTAGCAGGATAATAAGAATTCTTTACTATCTCATCTTTTGGCTAGAAAAATCTGATTTAAATCTCTCAAAATCCCTTTGTGCACGAGGAGAATGGTTAAAAGTTCCCGGGGAGGGGGGAGGAGAATAAAAGAAGAGGGAAATATTTTTGCTGGTTAGGAACATGTATTTTGCTACATTTTACATACTGTTCAAATACCATGGGAAAATACCATGTTAGATATGAATTCTATCATATAGCATTGGAATATTGCTAGTTTAAGATATTTTACTGTGAGATTATATATTATTATAGACAGCTGTCAATCATTATGAACAAAATTAAATGATAGCCTGTGTTAAAATATGTGTTATGATGGGCTTAGCAACACCCAGAAGTATAATGGGAAAGTTTTAACAGTGAATGCAAAGAGGGCTGGGGCATCTAGTAGAGTTTCAGAACCAAACTTTCTTGAATTCAACAGAGATTTATTTGACACTTTATTTAGAGGTTATAATTATCAGGGTAAAGACTGTACCTTCCTCAAGTTCCAAATACCCCGCAGGGTGGAAGGAAATACCTTATTGTGGGGTGTCTCCAGCTTTCTGCTGTTATATTTGGCTTACTGTTAGTATACAAGCTGTTAGTTCAGTTTTTAAAAACATGTGCAAAAGGTAATATAAATATCCTCTGCTCTTAATTGAAAATGCAAAAGACTGTAAAACACTTAGAGCTCTAAAAATGTAAAAACTAGAACAAAAATAAATCCGTTCATGTCATATAACATAAAAATGATGTCAAACCTGGTAGGTAAGTTTAAGTGTTTCTCAGGATGCCAAGCACAGTAGGAGACATAGAATGAATTAACATAAAAGTTCGCCAGGTACATACCTGAAAGAAAAGTGGGATCATGTGTGCATCTTGTCCATACTTCTCAAGCTTGAACTCTCCAGTCAAGGGAAGAATAGCAATTAAAAAACCTCTCTGTTGCTTTTTAACAGGAATACGAGTAACAGGATAAGATGAAATCCCAGGAGACTCCCACTGGAAGATGCAGAAACTATCTGGGTAAAGCACAGGTGACTGTATGTCAGTGGGACTCGTCACCGCACAGCTGTGAAATGGAGCAGCAACCTGGTGCTGCACATCCACCATCACCTGCTAGCCTGTCTCACACTCTGGATGTGGCAAACTGCAGTGCTGACCACTGGGGGTATCTACAAGACTGCCATGGAGGCAGTCCTTCCTCATGGAAGATTTTCTTTAAGGGAAAGCAAGCATTAGTCCTCCTCTCCCTTGCCCTCCCAAACCATTCACTAGTTATCTGTCTGGCTTGAAGTAATTCTTAAAGTGTTGTACAGTTCCCAGCACAAACGAGAGCATCAGATACCTGTGTACTCACCACCCCTACACCAAGATGACTTGGTTTGTCCTTTTTATTAGAAGTTTCCAAATAGCAACAGAAAAGGCAATGTAGCTTAATGCATCAGAAGCCAGGCTGGCACACTTCTTTCCTTCACCTTGCTCAGAAGACTTTCTCATGTTTACTTGGACCCATAATGTGGCCCATCTTTCCTGAAACACCAGGTGTTGTGAGATCCACCTCACACAGCTCCCATCCACTCAGCACATCAATTTACAACTCACGGTAAGCATACAAGTTGTTCTGCAGCCACTCCACCCAAATGAAGTACAGCGGTGACCAGGTGTAGAGCTTTTTTTAGTGTTGGTATTTTGTTTGTTTGTTTGTTGTGCTTGGGGTTTGTTGGTTGGTGGTTTATTTTTGTGTGTGTGTGAAGTACATGTTACTTTGTATAACAAAGCAAATAGTCCTGCTTCACCTTTTTGCTGTGAAAACATGAGGCTGAGAGGGGTTTAGAGGCAAGCCTATCAGTTGCCAGACACTGGCTGGAAAGGATTTTGAATCACAGCAAACCTTTGATGAACCCAGATTGAATTTCGAGTTTGCAATAAAACCTGTGAGTTTCTAGTGGTTTCAGGTTCTGTTGTAAACGTTATACAACATCTCTAATTACAAGTTGCCATGCAAAAAAGAAAAAACTAATAAAACATGGGTTAAAAAATTTGGAGGAAATTATGCTTGTTTAAACAGAAATTCCAGCACTTCTGCCTTTATCTGTCATTTCAAATGCTTTTTAGGGTCCTAAGCCCTGACAGCATGGGGACCTGCAGTGCTTTCGGAGACACAGAACAAGGCCTGTATTATATGGCATACCTGGAGCCTGGATATGGTGAGAAGATCCTGCTTCACAACCCACGGGTGTCAGTGTCGTATAGCCGCACACAGACCTGTCTGAAGGGTTGGTCTCCTGTTACAAGTGGAAATGGTAGCAATAATAGCAATACTGTTTATTACCACTTCAATTCCGAGCAATGAGACTCTGCTGGCATCACGAGCCAGACAAGAGTTGCCAAAAGAAAGCGAGGAGAGGAAATTAAAAAAAAAAACAACCCACAAACCCTGCCTCGAAGATACAGCCGGGCTGCTTGATGCACGATGACAGCGCAAGGCTCGCCACCCGGTCCATACCGCGTTTATACCAGCAGGACCAG
>NW_009934168.1:0-15796 GCF_000696875.1 Nestor notabilis | reverse complement strand
GGTGAGTTAGGGTGCGAGGATCGCAGTCCCTTTTGATACGAGAGAAGGGGCTGCCTCTGCCTGCCTGTACTCTGGTTACTGTCCTGCTTCCCTGCTACTGTCCTCACAAATTCCCAACCCTCTTCTCCAGCACCCTCTTTCTGGCAGAAGGCTCAGCATGCACTGGGATGTTGCCTTATTTTTGGTACAATAGTCCCCCCATACAGAGGGGGAGGAGTAGGGAAAAAGACGTTTTGCTTCTGCTGCTGTGACATTAGCTTCTGTGATGTACTTTCAGTACGTCGATGCTGATTTTCCCTCCTGCCACCTTTTCCTCATTTTCTTACCCACTTACTGTTTTGCTGTTTACCTTTCAGCTTGTACCTAACCGCGAGCCTGGGGTAGGTGCTCGCGTCTTGTGCTCATGTGGAATCTATTTAAGACCCTTTGCGGGGCCTCATTCCAAACTATGTGCCCTTCAACCTAAACTCTGCAGCAGGAGTTTTGATTTTTTTGAGACCCATTTAGAGTTCTGTAACATATGGGGAGGTTTGGCAGCATCGTAAGTCGAGTGAACAAAAAAGCTGGGGTTGTATTGCTGAATTAAGTACAGAAACGATTTGTGTGCACTTTGTCTTTTCTTCATGTTGTACCTTGTGCTGACAAAGAAACCTGAGTTAGCGGAGTGGAAATATGTGAGTAGTGCTTTCTGGTGGCTAAGCCAAACAGCATGAACCATGGTTCACACTGGAGAGTTGCTGCGGAGTGAGGGTTTGCCCTCTGCTGCGCAACGATTCATTTTTCTGAGCTGTCCCGTGGAGCATCAGCAGAATGGGACAAGTTCTACTCATCCTGTGCCTTGCTTGGGCTTCATGTTGTAGGATATACTGGTACTGAGACTGCAGAATTCTGTTATTTTTCCTTAAGGGATTTAAGAATATTTTTCTATGACCTAATCTGCAGGCAAAATGCCTGTTGTTTAAATTTTAGTTTATAGGCAGCAGTAGTTCTTGGGACTTCACACAGCTATTAGGGATTAGTGAGAGGACTGTCTTCAAGGCAGCTGAGCAATTTCTGTCAATCTCCCTTTAGGCAGATTTGGGATACATTATAGAATAAATTTAGTCCCTGCATAATTCTAATAAAATAGAGAATCACATGTCCCATCTGGGAGGCTTAATTTCTGATTGTAACTACATAAATCAACAGAAAACATCTCTCACAAGGATGTTTTCAGACCCAGATGGTGATTGAGTTACAAATGCATTTTTCATTTACTGTGAAATGGAGGTCACGGTAAAAAACAATCAGAAGATAGAAATGAAGCTCTTGTATATAGATCCTCATCCATTAGATTACTGTTTCTCACTGGGTTTTAGTTTCACTGCATTCAACAGTCTGAATTAATTGAGTTCAACAGAACAGTCTCCCAACAGCAGAGAATCTGAATCCATTTCTAAAATGTGTATTCAATGAGTAGAGCCTTTGAAGGCTGCACCATACCTGTCTCCAACAAAGAACTTCTGATTGCCTATATAATAGCACAGATAATGTTGCTGTTTCAGTAAACTCCTTCATGTCTAAGGAGAGAACAAAATCTGCACTTCCTTAAGAGCAGAATCTCTATAAGAAAACGATGGAGATTGAAAGCAAGTTTAAGTATTAAGAGAAGTCCATGCATAGTTCAGAAAAGGTCATGGCTAATTAATTATTCTTAATTATTGAGAAGCAAGGAAATTCTGTCTCCCATTTCCCCCCATCAGACTGCATTTCTGAATAGCAAAGAACTAAAATCGTCTGAACAAGCTAATAAAGTCATCCAGGAAGTTGAGCTCACTTCCAGTATTAGAATAAATGCCATACCTACAAAAGAGGTGAGTTCATAGGAAGCTGATGGCAAGCTCCATTTCCCTAAATGTTCAAAGCTTTATTTGCCTTTTTTTAAAGCACAAAAGAATGATGTCTTATTGGTTAAATCAAACCCTCCATTGTTTACCCCTAAAATACTTTAGAAATGTTGGGGTCAAGCCTGCTAGCTTCTGGCTGCTGTGTGCTTGCCTACGGTCAAAGGAAGATCCGTTAAAGGACTTAGGTCTGAACAGTGGATCTTTTAATTGCATAAGTTAGTTTGATACTGGGGTAACGAATGATTTCCATATCATACTGCTCAAAGAGCTGTTGAGATGTGGAGTGAATATTGTAATAATGCAGTAATACTTGTCACTAAGTAGCTGTTTGGAAGCATAATGAGATTTTACCTTGTATTGCTCCCAGCAACTGGGGGTAATTTTTCAAAGTCATTGGCTCAATTTTGTATCTAGTCAAGTCAGGTGGATTTTGCCATGTCAGGTACATAAAGGAACATACAGGAACATACAGGAGAACATGGCCTCAAAAGCAGATGGAGATAGCCACCACATTCAGACTGGAAGCATAGTGTAGGTCTCCTTAAGGTTTTGACTTAGCCTGTTGTATAACCCAAGGGATCATTAAGAAAATGTGTGTTTGCATGAACATCCAAAAACATCCACAGGTCAGACCTGTACAGATGTACATGCACGTCTTTGATAACAGTCATGTAAGAAAAATCAATTGCAAGTTGTATTTCCTGACCTATAAGGGTAATAGACAAAGGATGACACAATTTAAAATTACTAAGACAGCAGTTTCCAAGTGTGTGCACTAAGTGGAGAAGAAAATGTTCCTACCCTCTTTCTCTGAATTCCAGTGTTAGAATTCTGCATTTCTGCTTAGTTTTTGCATTGTGCAAGTCTCTTGTAGAGCTCCAGTGATTACCCTGACCGGCTAATTCTGTTCTGAGATTGTAATGCCTTATACGTCTTCTGTATAACAGGAAAGGGAACTTCCTCTTTAAAGCTACGTATTACTAAGGAGGATTTCTGATGGGCGGAGTTTTCCTTGAGCAGGCTAGATAAAGGCTTGCAGGATTCACAGACTTCTCAGACTGCCATCAGCATGAACTGCACCCTGCCAGACAAAGTGCTGCTGCTCAGCTACGTGATGGATGGAAAGCGGGACAGGTTGTGCCTTCAGCCTCTTTGGGACTTTGTCACAGCAAAGGAGCCACTGATCAAGTCACCTTTTTTCCCAGTACTGTTTTCTTTTACAGCATACATGGCTTTCTGTCTTCCATATATTGCACTGGACTTTTTAAGCACTAGACTACCAAACTTGAGAAAATACAAAATCCAGCCACAGAACTATCCAACTCTTGGAATGATGGTGCCTTGCATTATTCAAAGTGTGTATCACCATGTTGTTTTTATCTTCCCAGTGACTTTTCTCCACTGGTACTGGAAACCAATGAATCTACCAGTGAGAGCTCCAGAGCTGTCTGAGGTCCTGCTGGAAGTAGGAGTTTGCCTGCTTCTGTTTGATTTTGAGTACTTTCTGTGGCATTTGATTCATCACAAGGTGCCTTGGCTCTACAAGACCTTCCACAAGGTGCATCACAAGCATGTGTCAACATTTGCTCTTACTACACAATATTCCAGTGTATGGGAATTGCTTTCATTGGGATTTTTTGCTGCTATCAACCCAGTACTCCTCGGATGCCATCCTTTGACAGAAATGATTTTCTTTCTTGTAAACATTTGGTTGTCAGTAGAGGACCATTCAGGATACGACCTTCCGTGGTCAACTCACCGACTTGTGCCTTTTGGTTTGTATGGAGGAGCACCACATCATGATCTTCATCATCTGAAATTCAAATCAAACTATGCTCCTTACTTCACCCACTGGGACAAAGTCTTTGGGACATTCACAGAGTCACATTCTAATTAAGGATATTTACCTGTGGGGGAACTCTCATTTTTTTTTATGGACTAAACTGGGAAGACATACAGAAGATTGTATATTTGAAGCTGCCTATAAAAGCAATACATATTTATTACAAATCCTCTTAATATATGTGTATTTGTATGTATACTTGGAACTGCCTATGTTAAATGACTGCAAATGGGAGGGCAAATATCTGTTGCTTAAATTTGAGTCAAAGGTGTAAGGGAAGCATTAAGAGACATCCTCTCTTCTTTCCTTCTTTCCAGCTTTCATAAAGCATGTATTGTTTACTCTATGATGTTTTATACATACACCAGAACAATTACCTTACTGTTGTAGGATTATTTATGATGTAAACAGAAAAGGTACACATCATGGATTTTGTGTAGATTAATCTGCCAAAGCATATTATTGAACAATGATGTTGTAAAATATTACTGTCAAAGAAAGCTAGTTAGCCAAATGTGCAATAATTTTGATATTTATATTTTAAACCTTGGTGTACTGTCTGTTTTTAATAAAAAAATAAATATGGTAATTCTTGTAAGATTGTGTTCTGCTTCATTTTATTCATTCCTCTACTTATATTAGTAACACATATGATTCTTTTTGCGTAGGTGTCATTTATTTGAGTTTCAGAGTTTCAGACTTTTCTTATTAAAATATTGTCATGTTATATGAAAAGCAAACCATTTACTTTTTCCCCAGAATCACGTCTTATTTTTAAATAGTTTTCAATTTTGTAGAAACAGAATATTGAAAAATGCAGTTGAAAAAGCCATGGTGAAATTTTATTATTACATTTGGGAGAAGTGTGAATAATTTTCACAAAATTTATGATGTGAGAACAGCACATTAAGCAGCTCCTTAATAAAAAAGAGTATTAGTCCTTCACAACCATATCAGTTAATTGTTACTTGCATGCAAAAACCTGGCAAGGAATATAAACAGGTTTCTACAAAAGAGATGAATCTTTCAAGCAGATTTCAGAGGAATGGAATCAAACCTTTCTGCATCATAACCCGTAGAATAAAACAGCTACATGTTACTAGAAGAACATTTATGTTAGAACATTACCAGGTAGTCTCACAGAAGTCACACTGTAAAAAATAAGCATGAAGAGTTATGTAGGTCTTCCATGTCTCGATCAGCAGAGATCCATATGGACTTCTCATGTCCACTACATGGTATTTTAATGCTTATAATCATCTATCCTCTATTACTAATAAACTTCTCAGGATAGTGATGGGAAAAGAGAAAGTGCAAATAATGTAGAGAGTGTGCAAGGAACGCTTATGCATCATCATCCAAAAATGTCTTTGTCATTTTGTTATGTCTAGAGGGTTGTGTGACCTTACAGAGGCTGTTTGTCCAGGAGAAGAGAGAACCCTTAGTATTTCCAACAATGTACTTACAAAGGGAACTTACAAAGGGAACAGCAATTTTGTACACTACATCTTTTTCGTAACAGGAAATAATTTTCATAAACATCTTCATAAACTGTACAATATGCTGCTATCTTAATAGTTAACTCCTACTCCCTCTGCTCTCTGGATACTGTAGAAGAGCAACCTTTTTTTTTTTTCTTTTGGTGGTAAGAACATGACACATCCTGAGAGCAAAATCTGAGGCTTAAAATAATACAAAAGTGGAAATTTTGCCATGCATATATTCAGCTGAAAGAGTTCCTGATCTTTCTGATTATTATAATCCTAAATATTCTGGGGTGTGCGACAAAAAGAAGGGAGTATTCTTTTCTGCCAAATGCAGGAGGCAAAATATAGTCTCTGATTTATTTGAGCTGTTTAGCCACTTTGAGGTATCCCAAGGTTACCCTTTCAGTTCTAGGAATGCCACTTAATTCAGCTTGGCAAATACTGAGCATCTGACAGAGGCGCTCTGTGGTTTTAACAAGTTACATGTTACACTATAACTATATATTGCAACTATAGCCTATAACTGTCTGTTTCATGTACTAGTGGCTCTGTAAGTAAGCAAGGTTAAGGCTAAGTGGTCCTTGGACATGTTGCTACAGGAAGCCTATGAGCAAATCCCGCAGGAAAGGTTGTAGCTAAACCCGCAGGGATTATTCTGCTTTTTTTGCATGAAACTGAAGAGTTGATATAACAAATACTTTACTACTGGAGAAAGAGTCCTAGTCAGCTGCAGAAAAAACTATGATTTGTCTTGTCAAGTCAAGTGAGGCTGTCTCATTTGGCATTGAGAGTGTAGCGTAAGAGCAGTGAGGATGATCAAAGCGACAATGAAAGAAGGCAATGTACTGCATGATGATTCTGCCTACTCTCTCCCTCACATCCTCAACATTTGCATGAATTCGGACACACGCCAAGAATACGCTTTCTTAAATATGGAATTTCCCCAAGGTTATATCTTTACTGAACCTCTTGCCAATCAAATCTGGAATCTCAGTTTAAAGGCTCTTTATGGCATGAACTTGGAATACTTAAAAAGAAAAAAAGAGGTGAAAAAGTTGTCAAATGAAAATTTGACGAGTAAATGTCTGGAATGGTTTATTTCAATTCCATGCTAGAAAAGGAACTGTACTTTGTCATCATGACATAATCCTAGCAGAGCTTGTCCCTATTTCTCCAATGCTTTGAAAGGAATTTAGGCTCTAAACTGTGATTGAAACTGCTTGTGTACTGAGTATACTTTGAAGCACTTTCTGAAACAGTGTACTATAATAGAAATTTAGGTGTATGTATGACAAAAGCTCATGAGCAGAAGACCCAGACAAACATGTAACTTCAGGCTTTGCAATTCAATGAAAAGCAAAATATAGGCAAAAACGTATACTGAAGATAAGCAAATAAGAATTGTTTTTTTTCCTGTTTTCATTGGAAGTTCAGCATATACTGTACCTCTGAGTGTGAGAGCACAGTGAGTTCTGTGTATTGATGGTGCTGAGATTTCAAAACAAGATTATACAGATGTTACTTCCTATATTTACGTTTCCCCATAGTCTTTACCACAAGTCCTTAGCAGACAAATGGAACATCAAGATACTCTTTTGTAAGAAAACCAAAACCAACTTTCTCTCTTCTGTTCCAGAATTCTCCTGGCTTCCTTCCTCATTATAATGTGACATGATGTGCCACACAGACTTCCTATGTAATCTGCCGACAACTAATCTGTTGTAATTTGTGAATAAATTGAGGATGTTTGAGGGTAATTTCAGATTAGATACAAGGAAGAAGTTCTTTACAGTGAGGGTGGTGAGGCACTGGAATGGGTTGCCCAAAGGAGTGTCTAATGCCCCATGCCTGACAGTGTTAAGGCCAGGTTGAACACAGCCTTGGGCAACATGATCTAGTGTGAGGCATCCCTGCCTGTGGCAGGGGGTTTGGAACTAGATGATCTTAAGGTCCTTTCCAACCCTAGCTATTATATGATTCTGTGGTTCTATGATTCTAAGCTATAAAATGAGATTTTTGATGTTGCTATTGTCCACCTTGTATCTTTAAAAATCCTAATTTAATAAAGATCAAAGAAGTAAGATTTTATTCATCTCTCTTTGTAACTGTGTCTTCATTCTTGGGCACATGGTTAAATGTTGAACTGTTTGATCTTACAAACTGCATGAGTTCCCAAATTCTTACTGGCAATTATATATTGCTATATACTTCTCTCGAAATTTAGGCTGTTTCAAATGATACCCAGTTTGGCAATTTTGAGGTAAAAAACACTGCAAAGGGACAGGTTTTTGCTTAGTGGGTGTGTTCTCAGCGCTGCTGGGAAGTGTGCTCCTCAGGTGCTTTGGAGAGACTACAAAGTTTAGAGCCATGCTGAGTCAATATTATTTCTGCAAAAGGATTTGTCCTTATTCATGTTGATCAAATGCAGGTACTTTACAGGTACTTTACCAACACAGTTATAGTCTACAGCTATGATTTTTTGTGATTTGAAACATAATCTATGTCATTAATGGATTTAGTGGCTCAGTTAATCTAGTGTTTTGTCTGGATTAAATGGAAAGCTATTATCTCTTTAGGCTATCAGACTATGCTATCTCTAAATTAGTCTTGAAGCAATTTGTAATGACAGAACACTTGTCACCCATTGTCACTCCATTGGAAGGAGTGAATAACTCTTCCATGTGGCTTTATCTTAGTGGACTCACCAGTCATTTCATCAGCATTACTTATTCTTCCTTTTATTCACAAGTGTTAAGCTTCTACTATTATCTGCCTACCCCCATGCAGCCCTTTTGAAGTAGTTGTGGTTCTGCATCTGAAAAAATCAGTCGTCTTGGACTTTCTCAAAATACAAAACCCTCATGGATCTATTCCCAGATTACCTTGCTTAGGAGACTAATCAGTGTGAGCCTGCTATCACATTTACACGTAATTCACATGCATCTAAGACCCTGGTTTTGTGTGCTAGGCTTGGCTGATACAGCAGTTTGCTCAGATATTTAGGCTGGTCCTGCATTGCTCCGAACAATCCAACCTGAAAGGTCTTTTGTAGTTTGGAGTTGTGTCTGCAGTACGTTTTTCTCGTAAAAACAACTGCCAAATAATTGTTTTCTGAAACTTAAATGTGTTTCTAATTTATGGAAATTTGAAGTTGCTTAGGACTCAGAAAAAAACCCACGCCCCAAAACCAACCAGCGCAAGCATTCCAGACTTCAAAGGGAACCAAACTAATGCAGACGGGCCTTTAGTTGCAGAAAATGAATTTTTTTAAATCCTTCTTTTCAAAAAGATTTGAAAAGTTTACTTATCACCTTCTTCCCCGAACTGCAAGGATTGCTGTGATCATGTAGGATGTAGATGTGGACAGGGGGAGGAGAGAAAGGAGAAAGCAAAAGGAAAGGAATGTGTCTGGAGGCGCTTCCATCACTGTCTCTCGGTGCATTGCACTAGCCATCAGGTACCCGTCGGGGTGGAGTGCTGCTCTGATATATGCTTCACACCATGACACAGACGCCTTCACCCCTCAGATTCTTAGTGCTGGAGCAGTACGGACTGCACATCCACACAGAGCTTTCCCTTTCTATTATCTAGTTCTTTCTGGAAATTCCCACAGCAGCAAAACACAGTGACCTGCAAGAGGGAGCTTGCCTTTGGTCATGAAGCATAAATACAAACCTACTTTTGTGTCATCAGGTATAAGATTAAGTTTAAAAAAATCTACAGGCACATGGACTTAAGTGCCTTTTCCATGCCCAGTTTTGAGATAACAGGTTTTATTTGTGGGAAACCACAAAGCTAACAAACCAAGCTGGATGGTTAGTAGGCCAGGCAGGCAGAAACATGACTTCTTTCGTTTCACTCTATTGAGAGAAACTTCAGTACTACAGATATGGGATTTTGAGGGATGGGAAAGGATATGTTACCTACACTTCCAGGAGACTATAGATGGCAGGCAGGTACTTTTATTTGTCCTCTAATCACCTAACAATTCAGGGGATTAAGTACCCTAAAATTTAGGATGAGCTATAGATAATCTGGGTTTAAGGCAAGAAAGATGTACCCACTTTAACAAAAGGATATGAAAAAGCAATGCTAGAAATTGTGATTACACACCTCCTTGACATTCACAGAAGCTGTGGAAGGTTTGCAAAACTTCTGGAGCTAGTCTAAATAGGTGACACGATAGAATATGTCAAGCCATTCAGAAAAATGAACATGAGAAGTACATGGATGCTAAGGGCTGGAATGATTTAATACTGGGTGAGCATGCTCCTCTGATGCCTGCAGCTTCCAAAACCTGCAAGCTCAGAGGTAGCCTAGTCAGCTGAGCTTATAGAAAGAGTAAATGACTACCAGCTGCCTTTCCTCTTTTCCTATCCTAGCGAACTTCTCCACTGGTATTCTCTTCTCTGGTAAGCCCAAATGACTTCTCTTGAGCAGCTGCTGACAGCCTCCCCTCCTCCCCTAAGAAAACTGTCTCAGTACTGCCAGCTGCTTTGCCAGGTTTGCAGTGTTTTTTCACTTAAGCAGTCAGATGATGACTCACTTGTGCCTGCATCGATTGAGAACTAAAACATTTTATGCACGTGTCCTGCTGCAAGTGGAGGCTTATCCCCCAAAACCCATCCTGGAAAACTATGCCTGAGAAGGCAAGTGCTTGCCTCTGTCCCTTTTCCTCTGCTACTCAGGTCTATGTGGGTTGGCTTGTATTTCAGGTGTTTTCATTCTAGGTCTTTCTCCCTCTGGGAGAGCCTCCTGTTGCCTGCTTCTCTAGAGCTGGCTTGAGACTGGCTTATCCCAGCTCAGAGGAGCAGGAGAGAAGTCTTTCCCCTCCTGAATCCTAGCCTGGGGAGGCCTCGGTTTGGGTTGCTGTGCCCAATGAAGTGACCTTAACTCACACTGGACTTTTCTGCTGCATAGTGTGTTTGTGAGTGGTGGCTCAAGTACTCTTATGTGTGGTTTCTTCCCTGGATGCAGAGCAAGTGCCAGGTTCTGGTGCGGAAGCCGAGTAGACTGATGATGTGTGAGGGAAAAGGACTTGTGCGTGGTGGGGCCATGCTGACGTAGAGCTGCAGGATGCAATGTTCCAGGGCATCAAAGTTTTTCGCCAGTGACAATTCCAATATGATTAGCCCAACCCAAATTTGGAGCGCCAAGAAAGTGAGTAATGGTTTAATATCTTTGCTACTAATGTGGTGAAGAAAGAAAAAGAATATTTAATCACTCGTTCTGTGGGGTGGATTGTTTCCAGCTAGTGTCTTTTCTCTGTTCCCACAGCCATAGATCATCTTGGATTCAGCACTCTCTGATGCTTCTTGCGACTCGTCTGCGGGGAATCGCTTTTCCAGTTTATGACACCTCCATTTCGTATTGCATAGCATGCTTGTTTCCCAAGCCAGAAAGCTGAAGCAAAATCATGAGATTGGAACTGGCTGGTGGACAATTAGTCTATGTAGCAACTCTCTTTTGCAAGTACCATGTCTGATAGTTTTCTCTTTTATCTGCTTTCTAGCAAATCCTGATGCTGTGTTCATAAGCAAAACCCCCTTCCCACCACTACTAAACCTAGGCCCTAAGCCTGCTATTCTGCCTCCTTTTCTTTGTGGAAATTAGTTCCATAATGTAGCCAATACACTATATCTGGGTATTAGACTTTTTTCCCCCCCTGTTTTTGTGACTTAGATTTGTATCTTGAGTAATAGAACCATTTTTTAATAGAAGGAATTTCATTTGCCTCTGTACTTGGCACAGCTAGCAGAAGAGCACTGTTTTACTCTGAAAGCTCTGGACAGATAACAAAGAAGCAGAGCATATTGTATATGTGGAAAGGCACATGCACTCAGCCATACCAGCATAACAAGCTGATTCTCTGTTCTACTTCCTTTGTCTATTGAACTTTAGCTTACTGCTTCCCTGCTCTTCTCTCAACCCTCTTAATCAGTGAGTAATGGGGTAAATCAGTGCTTATGTGCTAGCATCAGTATCATTAGCCATACTGATAGATCCTAATAATTTGCAGATAGCACTGTTCAAATACTATTATCTATAACACGGTTTTGAAACCCTACAAACTCTGGGTGCCAGGAGCTCTGCAAACACAAAGGAAAAAGCTATCTCCCAGGTGGCTAGAGGCATAGTATGGACCTTCTACATTCAGAAATTACTTCTAGCATCTGCCTCTTGCTGCCAAACCTTCTTCTGAGACCTCAGCATTCCCTCAGGATGAATTATATATGTAATCATTACAACTGAAGAAAAACAAAATGAAGAATAAAATACACTAATATAAATATTCTTCATCTGCTATGACCGTATGTGTTTTTTCCCATTAGGTCTGGGAGTAATAAATAAGAACTAAACTTAAAACTGTAGGAGATTTTTAACTCAGAAAATACAATAGCAGTTGGAAATAAATATTCGCTCTTTTCCTCCCAGGCATTTTAGCAGAAAAGTTCAATTGTATTTACTTTTCGCTGCTATGCCAAACAGCTTTCTTGGTACCTGCACCTTCCTGGTGGCTACAGTGAAGTTGTGAATGAAAAGTGAAGATATCTATAGCATGTATTCTGGTAAAGCTGTATTCATTTCTTTGTTAGAAGAATTTAATCAAAACATTTTTAACACAGGCATCTAAATTTGACTTGACAGTAACTGGTGTGTGATGGGTGTGTGTTATCTAAAGAGCACTAATACCCAAACAAAACAAGTAAAGGGGCTTTATCTATTTCCTAGTGCCATTATTACAATTTTTGATTATTTAGTGTAGATGTAGCACTCTCTAAGCTTCTAGCTGGTTGTGGCAAGGAGAGGGATTTAGAAGCTTGTTTTGCTTGTTGCAATGCATGTGTAAAGGTGTGAAATGCAGTGTTGTAAGGGTTTGCTGCTAATTATGCTGTTACAGGTGTGTGCTTCTGCCTTTTGGTGTAAAAAAAATTCTGACAACAGCACGTTAAAAACAACATAGGATCCAAAACAAGGTTTGAGCTGAAGTTACACAAAGGTAACTGGTGTTTAGTCTAACTTACTTTGCCAGTGGCTTTCAGGGAAGAACTGCATTTTTGTTCTGCTTGGGTGGGAATTCCAGGATCATAGAATCAGCTAGGTTGGAAAGGACCTTTAGGATGATTAAGTCCAACCGTTACCCCGGCACTACCAAGACCACAACTAAACCATATTGCTGAGGGCCTCATCTACACAGTTTTTGAACGCTTCCAGGGGCAGTGATTCCACCACTTCCCTGGAAAGCCTGTTCCAGTGCCTGAACACCCTCTCTGTGAAGAAATTTTTCCTAATATCCAGTCTAAACTTCCCCTGGTGCAGCTTGAGGCCGTTACCTCTTGTCCTGTTACTTGGGAGAAGAGACCCACCCCTACCTTATTACAGCCTCCTTTCAGGTAGTTGTAGAGAGCGATAAGGTTTCCCCTGAGCCTCCTCTTCTCCAGACTAACTCCCACCCCATCCCTCAGCCATTCCTCGTAAGACTTATTCTCTAGATCCTTCAGAACTCCGTTGCCCTTCTCTGGCCATGCTCCAGCACCTCAATGTCTTTCTTGTAGTGAGGGGACCAGAACTGAACACAGGATTCAAAGTCCAGCCTCACCAGTGTCTGGTACAGGGGGATGATCACTTCTCTGGCCCTGCTGCCACACTATTGCTGACACAGGCCAGGATGCTGTTGGCTTTTTGGCTGCCTGGGCACAAGTTGGATCATGTTCAGCAGCCGTCAATCAACACCCCCAGGTCCTTTTCTGCGAAGCAGCTTTCCAGCCACTCTTCCCAAGCCTATAGCATTGCATGGGGTCATCATGGCCCAAATGCAGGACCCGGCACTTCACCTTGTTTAACCTCTTGCCATTGGGCACAGCCCATTGATCCAGCCTGTCCAGATCTCTCTGCAGATTCTCCGTATCCTTCAGCAGATCAACACTTCTGCCCAACTTGGTGTCATCTGCAAATTTAGTGAGGGTGCACTCAATTCCCTCATCCAGATCATCAGTGAAATTACTAAACAACACTGGCTCTAACACCGAGCCCTGACAGACACCACTAGTGACTGGCCGCCAACTAGATGTGGTGCCATTTACCACCACTCTTTGGGCTTGGCCACCCAGCCAGTTTTCTACCCAGTGAAGAATCCACCTATCCAGGCCATTAGTAGCCAATTTATCCAGGAGAACACCGTGGGAGACAGTCAAATGCTTTACTAAAGTCTAAATAGACAATGTCCACAGCCTTTCCCTAATCAACCAGGTGGGTCTCATTATCTTAGATCAGGCTGGTCAGGCAGGACCTGCCCTTTGTGAACCCATGCTGGCTGTGCCTGATCCCTCTGTTTTCCCACACATGCTTTATGATATCTTTTAGGATTATCTGCTCCACAACCTTCCCCAGCGCTGAGGTTAGGTTGACAGGCCTGTGGTTTCCAGGGTCTTCCTTCCTGCTCTTTTTGTACAGAGGTGTCATGTTGCCTACCTCCAGCCCTCTGGGACCTGCCCACTAGACCAGGACTGCTGAAAGATGATGGAGTGTGGCTTAGCAAGCTCTTCTGCCAGCTCCTTCAGCACCCTTGAGTGTAACCTATCTGGCCCCATAGATTTGTGTACATCTAAGTGAAGCAGGAGGTCTCTAACCATTTCCTTAGCAAGCTCTTCTGCCAGCTCCTTCAGCACCCTTGAGTGTAACCTATCTGGCCCCATAGATTTGTGTACATCTAAGTGAAGCAGGAGGTCTCTAACCATTTCCTCCTGAATTATGGGGACTTCAACCAGCTCCCCACCTCTGCCATCCAGCTCGGGGAACTGAGTACCCTGAGGATGGCTGGTGTGACTATTAAAGACCGAGGCAAAGGCAGCATTAAATACCTCAGCCTTTTCCTCATGCTCAGTCACTAGGATTCCCCCGGTATCCAGTAGAGGATGGAGGTTCTCCTTGGCCCTCCTTTTATTGCTAATATATTTGTAAAAGTACTTTTTATTATCTTTTATGGCAGTGGCCAGATTTAGTTCCATCTGTGCCTTTGCCTTTCTAACTCTCTCTCTACATACCCTAACAACATCCTGGTACTTTCCATGAGTTGTCAGTCCCTTCTTCCACAGGTGATAAATTCTCTTTTTTTCCTGAGTTCCAGCAATATTTCCCTGTTCAGACAGGCCAGTCTTCTTCCCCGCTGGTTTGATTTTCAGCACA
Source organism: Nestor notabilis (assembly GCF_000696875.1). Lineage (NCBI taxonomy): Eukaryota > Metazoa > Chordata > Aves > Psittaciformes > Psittacidae > Nestor > Nestor notabilis. Next base: position 1,394 of record NW_009934168.1, on the reverse strand, counting down.
TAGAGACCACCAGTTCCTGCGCCTTAGTGATTTTGTTCTTGAAGAGTGTCCAGCCTTCCTGGACCCTTTGTCCTTCAGTAATGTTTTCCAAGGAATTCTGCCAACCAGCATCTTAAACAGGCCAAAGTCAGCCCTCCAGAAGTCCAAGGTTTTGCTGACCTTCTTCCTGACTTCTCCAAGGATTGAAAATTCAATCATTTTGTGATGACTTTGCCCGATATGCCCTCAACTATCACATCACCCACCAGTCCTTCTCTGTTTGCGAACCGCAAACCTAGCCAGGTGTCTTCCCTAGTTGGCCCACTAACCAGTTGGGTTAGGAAGTTATCTTCCACACCCTCCAAGAACCTCCTGGATTATTTCTTCTCTGCTGTGTTGTACTTCCAGCAGACATTTGGGAGGTTGAAGTCCCCCATGAGAGCAAGGAAGGGCAAGCAATAGTGAAACTTCTCCCAGTTGTTGGAAGGACGCTTCATCTGCAGCTTCATCTTGGTTGGGTAGTCTATAACAGCTGCTACCAGCATATCTGGTTGATTGGCCTTCCCCCCGATCTTCACCCACAGACGTTCAGCCTTCTCACTCACAACATTGAGTTCAAGACAGTCAATGCGCTCCCTGACATACAACACAAACCCACCACCTCTTTATCCTTGCCTGTCCCTTCTGAAGAGCCTGTAGCCATGCTGCTCTCCAGTCATGCAAATCATTCCCCCATGTTTCTGTTATGGTGATTATGTCATGATTTCCCTGCTGCACAATAGCTTCCAGCTCCTCCTGTTTGTTGCCCATGCTGTGGGCACTGACATAAATGCATTTAAGTTGCCCTGTGAATCTAGACTCCAACAGTGGCATGCTACCCCATAGCTCATTTCTAGTGAGCCTGGTGTTATTCCCTTCCCTCTTCAAACCTAGTTTAAAGCCCTGCTAGCTCCTGGGCTAGAATCCTTTTTCCCCTTTGAGACAGGTGTACCCTGTCTGCTGCCAGCAGGCCTTTTGCTATGTAGATTGACCCATAGTCAAAATCCCAAAATCTCATTCTAAAAGGATGAGATGATTAGAAATGGATGTGGGCGCAGCATCCTATATCCTGCGGCCCCCAGGGTTATCTCTAGCAAGTCTGGTTTTATCTCTTTTCTAGTTGAAAGCACTTTCAGTGAGCCCTGCTAGCTCCTGGGCTAGAATCCTTTTTCCCCTTTGAGACAGGTGTACCCTGTCTGCTGCCAGCAGGCCTTTTGCTATGTAGATTGACCCATAGTCAAAATCCCAAAATCTCATTCTAAAAGGATGAGATGATTAGAAATGGATGTGTGGCACTTTTGGTGATGAATTGTCTAGCAATATGTGAGGCAACTTAACCTTATTACATATATATATGCATATATATTTATTTTTAT
>NW_009934167.1:0-62273 GCF_000696875.1 Nestor notabilis | reverse complement strand
CAAACCGTTCTATGATTCTATGATTCTAACTTTCATTAGAAAATCTTTGAAGAGACTGTGAATTCAAGCAGTCAAAAGTTAGGAAATGTAGATTGACAACAGCGATATCTCATTGCTGTGAACACTTATTGTAATTCAAAGACATGTAGAAGCCTTAAATACCTCAATAGTTACAACTTTTTGTGCTCTTTTCATAAAATATCTAAAATTAAAATAGTTAGTTCTGTCACCAGTTATATCTCACACTCCATTCCTTTGTGTCTGCAGATGTTTACAGGACATAGGTCAAGAATGAATTTTAGCCTTTAAAGGAGGGGTAGAAATTTTTGACATACAGAGCAATGAGTAAAAGTTGGCCAGCTTTACCTGGAGATGAAGGTAAACCTATCAATCTTATTAGCTGCTTTAATGTCTTTGAAGATGAGAATTTATTCTTCAGCCCCCAGAGCTTGCCTGTATGGAGGGAAAGGTGAAATAACAGAATAGAAACTGGCAACTTGGAAAAATATTACTGTTTACAACTCTGTAAAGACGCTCTGGTGTGTAAAGTGTTTTACTTAACAGGATGGTGCAAAATCTCGAAAAGGGAAAGCAAAAGACCCACATTTGTGACATATTCTGCCTCGCCCGATATCCCAGTTCGTACTGATTAGTACCTGCAGAATTCAGTTTTATGGAATCCATTTTATACACATAAATGGCTAGATGGTTCCCCAAGGTCATATTTGGACACCAACCAGAACCCCACATTTCTGCCCAGAGGAAAAGGGTGATACAAGCTGAAATACGGTAACCGCTCAAGCCCAAGTGTATGAGGATATGGAAGAGACAGATGTCACTCTGTCCAACTCCAAGCAGCTAAGTCAGTCTGACTATAACTTACACTTTCTCCCAGACTGAGTCCCAGAAAGTTGTCTTTCAGTGGTTTTGATAACTTCCAAAGGAGAGCTGCTGTAGTCAGCACCTGGTCTTGAAACGGAACACCCTAAAAGATGGCAGTAAAAGTGACTTTTGAAAGGGTTGAGAATTAATAAGAATTAACTTCTCAAACATCCATGGTATTTTATATTCCTGACAAAAGAACTGGGACTGTCAAACACATTACTTAAGCTGGGCTAACTAGTTCAAAAATAAATAGGTAATTCTAAGGAAATAAACATAAACCTGTCTTCAGCCACACATCACTTTTGAACTTTGTTTCAACCACAGTAGAAAACAAGATTATGGATGTGTCTAGGGACACAAAAGAAATTTAATTCCATGTAAATAAATCTTTCTTATTGTTCTGGTTGTGGCTGGGATAAAGTTAATTTTCTTCACAGTAGCTAGGATGGGGCTATGTTTTGGATTTGTTCTGAAAACAGTGTTGATTACGCAGGGATGTTTTTGTTATTGCTGAGCAGTGCTTACACAGATCCAAGGCCTTTTCTGCTCCTCACCCTACACCACCAGCGAGCAGGCTGAGGGTACACAAGGAATTGGGAGGGGACACAGCTGGGACAGCTGACCCCAACTGAGCAAAGCGATATTCCATACTATATGATGTCATGTAAAGTTGGGGGATGAAGAAGGAAAAAGGGGAAATGTTGGGAGTGATAGCATTTGTCTAACCAAGTAACCATTAGGTATGATGAAGCCCTGCTTTCCTGGGGATGGCTGAACACCTGCCTGTTGATGGGAAGTGGTGAATTAATTCCTTGTTCTGCTTCGCTTTTGCTCTGTACTGTACACTTTTCTAGGTAACTAGGGCTGTGATTCATCTCACCAAGCTTATGAACCAAATCAGTCACTGTTCATGGTCACTAGTGAGACCATAGGCACTTTTTGGGGTGTGATTTATCACCACTATTCACAATCCCTACCTCAAGCTGCTCAGCTGTTCTCTACCCTCTGTGGCCTCTATCAGCTTGCTCAGATATGGATGTCTACACTACAGATGAATTCCAGCTTCATTGCCTGATTTTCAGAAGAGCTAAACACCCAACTTGTTTAAATGTCAGAGGCCTGTGAAGAAAGGTTCATGGGTTTGGGTGTTACAGATTTAGCCTACCTGTGGCGTTAACTTCCCCAAAACCTGTGACTTGACAAGACGATGAGATTGTAAGGGCTCATGCAAAAAGTCAGCTTGGTACTTCCAGAACACTTTCCCCTCGATAGATACATTCCAGGCAGGGGCATCCATTGTAACACCTCCTGCAGTGGGTGGGAAAGGCTCTGCCCTCAGAGCCTCGTCTTGACAAATCCAGCTGCTAGTTTTGCCCTTAGAAATGAAGAGTCATCCCCACAGTGAAACAGGGCTCCAAAGCTCAGCTAATTTTTTGACCCTCTCTTTGCTATTTCCTCATTGAAAATAAGGTCTGAAAAAGATTGTCAAAAAGTTGAAATCAGTTAGGGATGAATGAGCCTCCTTTAGAGCAGCTGCATTATATATAATCCTATTATAAAATTAAACTCAGTCTCCAAAACAGATGTTCTGCCCCCATGGAAGTCAATGGAAGTTTTAGATATGCTTCAGCAAGGCAAAGTTTTAGCCTTTGCACTAACTCTTTCGCATGCATTTTACTAATCCAGGTTCTATTATTTAGCTCTTTTCAGGGAATCTGAGGAGAATCAAAGTCTAACAAACTGGTTTTCCTCTGTAAAGAAATGGTCACTACCTACTTGCCCTGTGGATGTTCAGAAATTTTATTAAAATGTTTTCTGATGGTCAGAAGTGGGAAAAATTAAAAGATTGATTTTTTGAGTTGTTTAGAAGCTATGGCTCTGCTAACTTCCACTGGTGTTTTAAATACTTATAGCTTCTTGAATAGGGGCTGAAGAGCAATTAAAATGCAGTGCCTTCAAGCACTGTAGCCAGAATGTTCTCAAAGTTACTTTTTGGGGCAATGACTTCTATTTCTCCTAATTTATATTGATTTTGACATTTGAAAAAAAATGCACATTTGAGACAGCACTTAGCATTTCTTTAGCTTTCCTTGACTGTTTTGTAACCAGTTTTGTAGAAAAGTGTTATTCTATTTTCACTGTCTCACTTTTGTTACAGAAATGCTAAAAGACCTCTTGGTCTCACTGCAGCCCAAGATCTCTATTTTCCCAGTTTATTTCTTGCTTGAGCTATGGTTCACTTACTAAGAACTAAGTTAATTGGTCTTTGATCTTTTCTTCTTCCCATTCAAACCATTTTCTCTGATTCAAAAAACTAGTTTTCCTTCTGGAGCTGATCTTGGGGGGCTAAACAGAATGTGTGTAGACATTCCCATGAAATACAGGAATAACAAAGGGACTGTTAATCCCTCAGATCAGGGCTGAGCTATGATCTTGCTCATCACTCAAGTGCTGTGATAGTCAGAAATATCTGACCAGAAATTTTTCAGCACCCCTACACACACTCCATACCAGTTGTGCAAGATATTGATGGTTTCTGAATACCTTATTAAACCCTGAACTGCTTTTGCAGGTTCTTCTCTATTCTGTATTGAATGTTAGATGTTTTTCTGACAGATGTTCACAGCCAAGCCTGCTGGGGGAAGGATAGTTTCCTTCAACCCAGATCTGCAGTGGTGCCTAAGTGTCCCTACTCCACACTGGGACTAAGTGCCTAAATGCTCCTGTGCCTCTGGAGCCCTGCCCAGGAGAACACTGGCTAAATAAGGACAAGAAATGTGGGGAGCAAAGAGGGATGATCAGGGGTGGCAAGCACCTGTGGCAATGAGAAATAGTTGCAAATCATTTCCAGGCTTGGAGTGAGACCATAGGAAGAGGAAGCAGGGCTGGAGGCACCTTTGGCCCAGCTCCTGATGAAGAAGCTCTTGTAGGGGAAATCTTGGTCAGGCTCAAACATTGGCCTTATGGCTATATGAGGAAATAACCTCTCCCTCCTGGGATTCATGAGTGACACCTGCTTCTTCTGCTCTTGACTTTTGTGAACCATAAGGGTTTCTGAGACACAAAGCTGCAATTAAACATGTACGAGGAGAGATATGTGTAAACCCTGAATTTATTGTCTGTCTTATCTCATGATTGTTTGGCTCCAGTCTTAATACCCTCCTTAAAAAGATTCAGAATATGGAGTGAAGCAACAGACATGAGATACCACATAACTAATCAGGGCTCAGTCAGAACCACAAAACAAGCAAACAGTATTAGAACGATGCTTCCACACTCCTTCCTGATTCATTTTTGTGAGATTTTTTCCCAAAGAAGGCATGTTGGAATAAAGGTCCATGATGATACTGCCTGACCTTGAAACTTGTATCACATAGCAACTGAATAAGAATATAGAAAAGAAGAAAAACTGCTAATAGGATCTTCAGGGGAAAAACCCACAAGTCTAAGACAGAAATATTGCATTCAATCAACATAGCCTTTGAGCCAAATTCTGATGCAAGGAGTTCTGTTAGCTTCAATGGGCTTATTCTCAAAAGACAGGAGGAAAGTATACAAGCCCAAGTGCATGCCAGTTTGAAGTAGTTCACTGTATGATACAGATAATTACAATTACTCTTATGCACAGCCACTTACCTGTAATTAATTCATAAAATAATTATTACAAGACTGCTGCTTTGGTTAGATTTCACATTGAACTTCAATAGAGAATTCTCTTGTTGCTGAATACTGAGAGCTAAAAATAATCAATATGAAATAAGGGTTATCATAAATACTGGGTGGGACTGATTCATCCTGCAAAAGAGAAAGACAAGAAATACAGTAAAAGGAACTGGTTTAGCACTGAGGGAAAATTGATTGAACATGAGGAGATGAGGAATTGTACTGAAGATACCTTCTCCTTCCCCTCATGTGGGATGAAAGTTCCTCTGTTTGGGCTGTACGTGGTGTGTGCTGTCAAATGGTCCAATTTCCAGCTCATAATCTGAACACATACTGCTTGTAGATTGAGCATGGGAAAGACACTTCTGTTTTGTTTGAAAGAAAAGGTAAAAAACCAGAAAGGCCAAGAAAATCCAGCATCAGTTTTTTGCCTGGAAGGATTTATGTGCAGCATTGGGACAGTGAGCCACAGAAAGGGCAGGTTTCCATTTTAACAAGAACTAGGATAGATTTAAAAGTATTTACAGTATCAACTTTAATAAATATTCTTTCCAATATTTTCATATCACAGCTGTCTTGGTTTACTGGACTTCATTTTCACTGCAGTGACATTGCTTTACTTTTTCCATCTAGTCTGACTTATTTTACTAGTGACATGTTGCCTATCTCTGTCATTTTGTATTTATATGTGGAACTAAGTGAACACTACAAGATAAAATTGAAGTTTCGCAATTGCCCTTGAAGGTGTTTGCATTGTCTGTTCCGGGTTCTTGCATGTGGATAAAACTCATGTTCCTATGGCTGCACTGGGGTATGCGGGCATATCACTCATTAGCCCAAATGTTTTCCTTTACTCCTCTTTCCCACTGCCTCTGTTATGTCTCTGTCATAAGGCATGTAAGGGAACAGCATTGTGCCATGTGCATACACATTACACACCAGCCAGAGGTCTGGTGTTGAAGGACAGGATTTTCCAAAGTATATCTCCTGTGGTACCAGAAGGCATGCATGTGCCATGTAGGACTTCTTTTGTAAAGGCACCACAGCCATCAGACCTCCCTTGTACCAGTGATAGATAGGATATGGCGTATCTGGGGTTTCCACACAACATACCTGCTGGTGAGAGCTGGAAAAGAGCTCTGTATCATTATGAAAGGAATGAAATATGTCTTTTTATTCTGAAGTTGCAAAATATCACAAGACTCTTCCATAGCTCATCAGTCAGGCACTGATTTGGTTAAGTATCTTCCCTTTTCCTGAGTCATTTTTGAACACAAACACAACAGACCTTAGAAGAGATCTTTAAGTAGGACCTAACTTTTTTTCCCTCTCTAGTGTGAAAGCAAGCTGTTCGTTTGCTTAATTAATTAAGCAATTCCTAGTTAATTGCTTTCAGTAATTAATCTGGAGTAGGACTTTCCTTCTTATCCCATGAGGACTTAGTTTCCTTAACAGTCTTTGATGAGACATTTAAGTTTTTTGAAACTCCACCTTCCTCTTTGCACTTACAAAACCCTATTTATCTTCATTCTCATTGGCTCATTGCAAATAATCCTAAGAGGTTTGTAAGATATAATTTCTTTTTTATAAAAATCTCATTAATTCTTCAAAATGTATCAGTTTTTCATATCAATATTTTCTAGTCTTTTTCTTCATTTTATCTCACACCGTTTTGTCTGGAGCAAAGACAGAATCACTAATCTCTGGATCCTTCCACCACTCCTAAAGCTTTTATAAAGAGTAGTAATGTATTTGACACTGAGATGGTATTTATTGCCCTGCATTGCTCAGACAAGAAGGTTCATTTAAACAGTACTTAGTGATTCCTCAATTTCATATTTGAGTACTATTTGAACACTTGAGTTAATATCACCTGGCTTTAACAGTTTGGGCCTGTTCAACCTATTAATTCAGTCCTAAATCTACTCTATAGGCACTTTATTTCAAGCCACTTTTTCCTACTCTGCAGCTATAAAGCATGGTTTGGGTGTAGGAATCTTCCAAATCTGTACTGAATCGTGAAACAAGAATTTAATTTCGCTTTTTGGTAAAATAGCTAGTACTTCACTCTCTAGTCAAGGATAGCTTAAGAACATAATAAGAGGGAGCAGTATTTCAAAGTATTTTCTCAGCTTTTGTTGTCTGTAATAAAATGTTGAAATAAAATTAATAAAATATCACAAGCCTTCGTAAATAAATCCTTCCAAAACCATTAGAAGAAGGCATTACTGAAGGAACAGAAATGCACAATAATTTTTGAATTATACATATGTGATCATGGCAAATTGACTATCTTCTCAAAGAAGTACTGATTTAACTCCCCATAGGTTTAGACCTGCTGCCTCCTATCCCCCTGGGGATATCTTCTGCCTTCAAAGAACTCTATTGCTCTAATCATCCTTAAGCATGAAAGCCTGGAGCTCATTGCTGTCTGTGTATTGTGTGGTGAGAGCAACCTGCTGCTGATAGCCTGTATGCAAATGAAACTCTCAGGAAGATGTTTTTTAGCAATTGCTATTAAAATCTGGGAAACATCAGCTTTCCACAAGTTGTACCCAGAAGAACTGCAGTCATGTTTTCGATGCTGTGCTACCCAGACCTTAAAATGGCATGCACCCATTTATGAAAAGTGCAAATACAGCCTTAAAGGGTGGGTGGGTACTCATGGGTTGTGATTCCCCCAAGAATGTCTTTGCCAATAGCATGCTGTGGAACCTGTTACCGGGTGAAGCCCGTAGGAAGCAGGGGCTCTACCCCCCCCTGGGTACATGTCTGCAGGCAGATTGTGTAATGGGAACCAGACCTCCCCAGTTCCCTCTGAACAGCCTGAAGCGAGTCAGATGACTGATAATTAATAATCATCAAGGGAGCTCAGGGTAAACTGCTCCAAGGGAGTTGCCTACCTTGGGTGTCCCTGCCTTGCTGTGAGTCCTCTGGGAGCAACATGAGCAATCAGGGATCCCAGGGGCCCTCAGGTTTCCTGTCAATATTTTTTCAGCCTGGCTTTCCCCTGTTCCCTGATAAAGCAGAGACTGAGAGAGAAGGGGAATGCAGAGGAGAATCTCCCTGAATTTCCCAGTTCCCTGCTCTCACTTCCTCTCTCCCTGTGGTGGAGACTGCCCTCATTCAGCACTGATACCATATGTCCAAGGTTGAGAATAGGAGCAGGTTGTCACCGGGCAGCTGGCCAAGAGAACAGATGGCCATGCGAAGGCACTAAAGACTGTGAATCAACCTTGCATGTGAAGGGCACAAGTCAAACAAGAACATTTAAAGGTCTGCCCGGCATGCACTCAGCCACTGGTGTTAATGGAGAAGAGATGTCATTCGGAAATAGTACTGGAGATAAAGTAATTCTTACTAGTGTTGTTGTATGAGTTCCAGGTTTGGGGGCTGCTCCTTGTATCTGAAAACCTAAATGTGGCCCACCCTGTGCTGCTCGGAAAGATGCTCTCCTGTTCCTGAAATAATAGTCAGTAAGGGAAACAGCTTTCAATTCAGCATGGCTATTTATCTGTTTGTTTTCTTTTAACAGCAATCAGATCAAACCAGACTAAATCACTCTGAAAAACCCTGGATGTATCAAAGTTCTGTGCATGCTTGATGCTGCTCTAGACACAGAACAGTGCATCCTGCCTTGGAACGAACAGTCTGAGGCAGGGAAGTACCCTCTGAAGTCAAAAAATCTGTGCAAGGAGGCTAGCAACACCTCCTGTTAAAATTGCAGATGGCTCATTTCTTACCTAAACAAGAAGCAGTGAGTGTCTGGAAGTGATGAGCAAGTTTTTGCCTGCTTGGCCATGCTTTCTGGCCACCAGGTCAGGAAGTTGCTAAAATCTGCTGCAGAGGATATTTACTTCACAGACAGGATAAACCCCTGACCACTCAGATGAGAAATGAGTCCTCTTTGCTTAATAAGTTTTGTATGCATGCTCCTTCCAGCTCTGATTAAACTTTCTTTTCAGTTCATTGTTTAAAGTGGGGCAATCTCTTTAGGTTTCCTTTGAGCAAGGAAAGCTATTTCCCATTTACTAGGGGGTTACTGTTATCTTAATCCCAATGCTGCACTAGTCATGTCCTGACTGCTTCAAGGAAACAAAAAACAAATATTTCATGGCATATTTTCTATTGTTTTCTTGGACTTGTTTTTTAATTCAATATTTAAGCATTTACAAGGGATAAATATTTCTTTTAATATGTACAGTCAAAGGTAACACTCACTGTAATTAAAGTTGCATAAGATTTTCTTAATAAAGGCCTCTAATTCCTAGTTAGAAAGCAACAGATTCTGTTTGGATTCCTTCACTGACATTGTTCACTGATGAATAATATTAATTTATAGATCTCATGGGAACAGCATTTTAAAATGGCTGAAGGAAGATGCTTAAAGGGGTGATAAGAATCACTTATAGAGTGTTGGAAACTCTGGTACATAAACACATCATTAACTGTCTGGAGACAATTAGAGTTTTACTGCCAGGTAGGTGGCACAGAGGAGTGACAAAAAGGTCCTGGCTGTCACACAGCCTCTCCGTGTATCCTCATCACCATCTCCTGGAGATGAGCTGCATGGGGGTGCTGAGGCACCTGATGGCTGATGTTTTGAAGCAGTGGTCATTGCCTGTACACCACTGCAGATGTGGGCATTAGCTTCTTAGGGACACATTCCTGTGTGCTGTCGCATCCATGGTCCCTTCACTAGTTTGATAGCTGGTGGATAGTTTCCTATCTGCAAAGCAGTTTATCAGCAGGGTTAAACCTCTGGAGGTGCCCACACTTGGTAACAAGGCTTCTTGTTTCTTGATAATTTTTTTACGCAGGAAAGCAAATGTCTCCATTGAGGCATTGAGATATTCCCTATGCCTACCCAAAGGGAGAGAGAGAAGTGAAATACTTCTCACCTCCATGAACAGCTCTGAAAAATGGAGTGACTGGCACAGGTGGGTGCCTCACCACTCCGGTGATGGGCTGAGTTGCCCATAGGACTTCCTAGTACATCATAGTGCACCAGGCAGCTCAGCATCCACACCTGCCTGGGGAAAATAAAAAAACAAGCAAGAAGCAGGCTCTTTTTTTCCTTTCTGAGTAGCCATGCTGGTGGTGATGATGGCTCTGGACAGCAGCATGAGAGCACTGTGGGTCTGAAATCTCCTGTCTCCCATGGACTTTGATGTCTGTGTTCTGGGTAGGAAGGTTAGAAGCACAAAAGGAACAGTGCAAAATTAAGAACCTCTAATTTAAATACAAGCTGCTCTGGGGGTTTCCCCAAGCCATGGAGGAGGCAATGACTGACACTCAATAACATCCGGGATTTCTGTTAAATCCATTCCATGTTTTCCTCCTCAGTTTGGCTCTCCAAGTAGCACCAGGTGGCTTCATGCTGCTCGGCCTTGGCCTTGGCCACAGGAAAGAAGCAGTGATGGCTTCAGGCTTTCCTAAGAGGGACAAACACCTTTTGCAGGATTCTGGCTCATGCAACTCACTCCAAGCTGCGCAGCCTTCACAGGACTACCTAAAGACAGCCAACCTTTGGCAAAAGCACCTTTAAAGATCATCATGCAGAAAGTGTGGACCTAAAGCCCACAGTATATTTGTATTCTGCTGGGATAAAATAAATCAGGGAATGAATGCAAAGATTTTTTTTCACTGGCACTTTTTTCCTTGCCATTTTACAGCAATGTGATATGAAGGAGGGGCAAGGGGCTAATGAATTTCGACCTGTTTAGTCATAAAGATTTATACCTGTGTCTTAGAGCTAATATTGACCAATCAAATGGGTTCCCAAATCCTGCCCATTTTATAAAAGTTAATCATATCCTCATGGCAGCCCAGGTAGAAAATAAATTTTGATTTACAACCATACTAAAATGATCGGTATTTTATGATGATCATTAACAGTATTTCACACTGGAGAGTTGTGATATTACAAAACAGTAAAATGGTGTGTATCACATAACGATATTATATTTGGGCACCACACAGAATACCGAAGGCTTATTGAATTTTTGTCTGAAGGGGACATTTGTTAAAAACGTGACCATTGCAAGTGGGAAAAATATGTATTATTTTCAGAAGTTTGTTGTGCTAACATGCAGTTGGTGCTAGTGTAACCTTTCTGACTTTGATGCTGTAAATGCTGCTGGTCCATGTATTACTTTGGAGCAACCATGTAGAGCGCTGAATATTAAGATATGACTCCTCTTTGGATCATGGCACTTGCAGAGGATATTGGTGTGGGTAGGATTAGATGCAATTTTATTCTTGCAGCAGAGCTCAGGTTGTAAAAATACATAATTGATAGCTTTTTTTTTTTAATTCACCTTGTTTCAAAAATTGTTTCCTGAGCTAGGGTTTAAAAACAGAGATTAGCACTGGGAATATCTCTAGTTGGTTTGTTGACACGGCCTCTGGCTTAATAAGAAAGACACAAGCACACAGTGTAATTGTCCCAGAAAACAAATGTGATAATTCTGACACCTGAGGGCTCAAAGAGGAGTTGCTTCCTAAAATATCCATATGCATGCATGTGGACTTGTACAGCGCACAGGCCCTGGGGAATTTTGATGAGGATATTCAGAGAAGAAATCTGATGGTTCATGGTCCAGCAAAATCATTGCTTAATCAGCCTCCAGAAGCAACTGTAGATAACTGCACCGCTACACTGCAGAAGCCTAATTGACCTTTCATTACAGTGCATTTAAAATAATGCATAAAAAGTGCTGGAGAATAGGATTGAACAAAAGGTCAAGAGGACGCTTTGTAGGCAGTGTGATTTTCCTGCCATGTTGTTGTCTTGATAAGTAACATCTGAAAGCTTCGACATTTTCAACATTTTATGCACGGAAACAAAGCAGTTGGCTTTTAAGAGGTGGCCACTTATGATGGCACACTAATCAAAGCTGAGTTTTTAGCAGTCTCCTTGCAACTGCTTGTTTGCTGAGCCTTCTGGAAATATTACCTGGGGTGTGTCCGTTTTGTATTATTATTTTAGATGTTTGAAATTTAATTTGAGATGATACCTTTCATGTGGTTCATTGAAGAAAAGGGAGGAGTGATTGAAGCACTGCATCTCAGCTCACTGTTTATTTTGTATTGCTAGGTATGAGGAGACAGGTGCAGTTAAAAGACAGGACTTTTCCATAGCTTTCCATCCCTGTTATCATATGAATTTCATTCATTTCCTGAAGAATTTGTAGATGCAGGAATCATCAATATGGCCAACAGGTCACAAATAAGGTTCATTTCTAGTGTATGTGAGCTCTTAGGAACTAGAAACAACTCAAGAATTCTCCTGGTTCACTCCTCTCCCTTGTTTTACATGCAATTGTATGAACACTCAAAAGAAAGCAATTTCATTCTGTAAATCCAAATCAATTTTAGGCCAGAGCCACTAAAATAAGTAAATCTGTCCAAGTCAAGTTATCTAGATTAGGGAAAAGAAGTCCAAATAAAAAAGAAAACCCAGACATTATGCAAACATTCAAAGCGATTTGGATTTGCTCAGACAGTGGCAATTATGCTCATGGATAAACCAGGGTTAAACCTTCCAGTCTTTCAAATGCTGATCTTTAACCTGCTTATTTGCTTATCACTCCTGTGTTTCAGGATTTGTTTCATTGCATTGCCTTGAGTTTGCTTCTCGCATCTTGTGTTCAGAGCCTAAGTGACACACTTTCACCTATCTATTTTCCAACAGCTACTTGGGAAGGAAACAAAATCCAGAAAATCTACTAATTATTTGGCTGATCATTTTACAGAGCTGGCATAAAAAGAGGAGATAGACATCTGAATGCACTACTTGTCTTGTTTTAATCATAATTGTTATTGGGTTCAGATTCCTTGGATGGAAGTTAAAAAAAAAAGCACTCTTGAATTAACCGTGAAAAGCTTGGAAACCGAGAGAGTTGACAAAGCACTTTAACAGCCTGTCACTCTCTGAATGGCAGCTGATAATGAGCTCACAAACTTGTGACTTGCGAGATCTCATCCGTGAAGGGGAAATGTAAAAATTGCTTTTATGACTTTTAAAACACTCATAACTTTATTAAGCTCCCTTTTTGACTAGTAAAATAAGTTTAATTGCCCTTCATGGCTGAGGAATTATGCTTCTTCTGAAGTGATTAATTTTTGTGTTCTGTTGGAGGGATTCTTTTCTTTTGCCTTTTCTTGTGCATCTATCAGCTGTGAGCATGGCAATGAAGAGAGGGGAGGAAAACACTGTCACCAAAGCCTTGGCAAACCACTGATGCTTAGTTCTCTGTTTCCACTTGATGGGTTTATATTGTGCAGGTTTTTCCAGTGGCATGAAGGCAGTAAGCTCTCCTGTTCCCTTTGACAGTCAGTGAAAGCTGGGAGCCTCGTAAACATTTCACCATGACAAGCTCTATAATTAAAAATAATTACAACAATGAGCATTCAGCAGCAACCATTCTTCAACATATTTGTGCATGTTTAGTTTAGAAATAGTATCTTGAGACAGTCACAGTCCTTGCTGTGCTGATTGGATGTGCAGATGAGGTCTGGTCAATGTGCAATAATCCTGGAAGGTTTTGGTCCATGGCTACACACATGCATGTGATGTAGCACAGGATTTCCCAGAAATCATATTGACTGAATGTCTGCTACACCAGTCTGCTTTGGAAGAGTTTCTCACATCTCTGCTTGCCAATCTTAAGCCAGACTTTGTGAAATGAAGCTTGTAGGACTCTTCTTGCTCTTCCTAAAGGTGGTCTTCAAGGAGGGAGGGCAAATATTGGACCAGCAACCCTAAACTGAACACTGTTCTCATCATTAAGATGAGTTTTTTCATTAATAGTAGTTTCTATGTTTTTAATGTAAGCTAACAACATTTGGAAGTTCTTACTCTTTTAGAGACAGTATCTTATAATAAATTAGTCTGTCAGTGAGAAGAGATGCAATTTGTCTGCAGAAAGACCTCAGAAGTCCATCAAGGACCAAAGTGCCTTTGTGCTGGTTCCTGGGAAAACATTTGGAAGAGGAAGTTGTTGCCATTCCTAAATTTGTGCAACAGTTCATTGGAGACTGGCATCTACAGATAGCCCAGTGCAACGCAAAATAACTCTGAGAAAGCTGGAATTCAGAACTGAAAAACAGAAATTAAGTAGGAAGCTTTATTCAAGAGTAGGAAAATGAACAGACAGACGGTGGAGAGCAAAACACTGGAGCAAAGGGAGCATTTATTAAGAACTTGGCAGCCAAAACCAGGCATATTTTATGATTGTAGTGTCACTGTCTCCTGGTTGCTTGGCTCCCATTGTAGCTGGCCAGCTTGTTTTGTCCCAGATATTTAATTTCCCATAGTTTGTCTCACCACTTTCACTTTTTTATTAGTGGTGATGGAAAAGTGCAGCTCTTCTTTTTGTGTTTTGGCAAGATTCAGTAATCTCTTCAGCAAATTAACAGGCTGGTCATTGGCCGAACCATCATTTTTTAAGTGGGCCTAGATATTGGAACAAGACAGATTTCAAGTCATAGTTTTCAAGTTTAGTGCAAAATGCACTTGTTTTGGCAGCAGCAGTGATTGTGGAGAGGCAGGGAAGTTTTAAATAACTGATTGTAAAGACCATATGTAGCTCTAACATTGTAATTTAGCTACTCTGGCAGAAGCTACAACTAAGCAAAGGAGACTTGCTGACCAAGGTCTGTCACAGAAATGGGTACAGCTCATCAGTTCTTGTAAGAACTGTTTCCAGAAGGCCAGGCTGGTCCCGAGCTCCCACCAGTTAACAAAGATTCAGAGGTTTTCCTTCTCTGTAGTCCTACATGGTGAGCTAGGTTTTATAAGACCAAGGTTTTATAAGATGTGTCTGAGATAGAGATTTGTTCCTGCTCTCATTCCCAGGGGTTTCTTTGGGTGCTGTGACCCCTCTCTTCAGAACAACAAGAAAAGCAGCTAATTTAGTAATCTCAGGTTCAGCCAAGATGTCCAAGTGCTTCTATGGCTTCTTTCTTACAAATGACTAGTGTAGGCTTCACCTAAGCTAACATTACACTTCTGCAGCCTACAGAGGAATAAGTCTTCCAAGGTGTTATCTTCAAATCATGGAGAGAAACAAACATTTTAAAGTCATGATTGCAAATGTCTTTAGGAAGTGTTGAAATGCATCATAATGTCTTGAAAATTCTCTGGCTGAGTTTCCAATGGCCACAGGTGGACCTCAGGGTAATTACACAGAAGTCTACATTTATGTGTCTAAATTCTGTTAGATTAATTCCACAGATCACAATGAGTCAATACTCCAGTCAACAAAGAGCCCTCAAATTAAATCTTTTGATTGCCCTTCTGTCCTTCATAATGCATGGTGAAAAAAGTTTTCTTTTTTTCTAATGTTGTGATTTTAACCTGGAAATTCAGATGAGTCCTGACAGCTGTAACTATGCAATACACTTGTAATTATGCAAACAGCAAGGTTGTTTGTAAGATTAATCAAGAAACTGGAATTTGCTTTAAATTGCATTTCCTTCCTGCTTCTATAGAGTCCTTATTCTGCCCTGTAGGTGAAATGTGTTAGGTTAACTGCTTTAAGAAAATATAACGGAGATTCATGTTTTCAGGATCTATCTGAATATCATCTCACCCTTGATGTTACAGTCTAATGGGATTTGAATAATGTACTGGTATCTAACCTCTGTAAACAGATTGAATCTAGATTATTTGTATGAAGGATTCAAGGACATCACTTTCGTCCTTGCTGCTATTCCCTCTTGCCTAACTGGTATACAGCTCATGAAGAAAATGTTCCTACTTTTGAGACTGATGCAGAAAGCATTTCCTAGAAGAGACACAATATTACAACCAGGACTCTGAGCTGATAGAGGAGAATTTGCAACAGCAAAGCGCTGTTTCTTGCAAACTCATGATAAATTTTCCCAAATACTATATGGCGTATCTGGTTCCTTGATTAGGTAATTTGCTGTAGTAGAAATTGTTTTTATGGGTTCAGATGCGAATGAGTCTCACCTTCCATCACTAACTGTGGCATCAAAAGAGTGTGTGATAAAAACTGATTTATTGACATTTTTGCAAAAGGTGGTGCTTCCATGGGATATCAAAACTTTTCAACAGTGTCCGTTTCCTGCCTGGTTGGTGATGGGAGCTTGAGTTGAAAGCAGCCTTGCAAAAGCATCTCCATCTGGATTACATGAGAATCCCCAAAGCACAGTTACTGCTTTTCTCAACAAGCAATGCAACAATTACTCATATCACACTTTTAGAGTGCCTGCCCTCCAGGAGCACTTCTAAGCCATGAAAATGGAGTGCAGAGAGAAAGCTGTAGAAAGTGTCTCAAAGTAATAAATTTCTGCTGGGGAAAAGGAAGGGGGTGTTTGTCTCTGTGTGTGCTGGGCTGTGTATTCAAGATTGATTGCTCAGTTGAGCCCTATACTGGGAAACTTTCTTATTTCCCTCTGGCAAACATTAACTTCCTTTGCTTTCCTGTTACATTCACTAATCCTAGAAGGAAATATTTTGCTGACTACAACAGTATTTTTCATATTAAATTATTCCACTTATGTGCAAATCTGGCCCTGTGAGGTGCTCAGTCCTCTCTGCTCTCTCCAGAAATGGATCAGGATGCAGAGAAGATGGTGGTTTGCAAAAGGATCATAAGGTCTTCCCAATTCATGCTCACTGCAAACAAAACAAAGGAAATGTAGCATCCAGTTGGCAAACCTGCTAAGTAAACATCAATGCTCATAAGAAAAGCAGAGCTGGACTACATAATAGCTGTGATATAGCTGCCAGAATAATTAGGAACTAGAGAAATTAGAGAATTAAAGAAAACTCACATTTCTTGTCCTGCAGCATTGCTCTGTCTGCTCTCTAAGCATTGCCAATCTCATCAGACCAGTGGTGTCAAGTTAAAGATGAATGAAAATGTTATGAGGCTGCTAGAACTGGTAGTAAAGCAGAGTAAAGCATTTCTCTAATCAAATTTAAATCCTATCATTTCTTCATAAAAAAGTCATTCAGGACCTGGCCTGAGCACCCTGCTTTACTAATTACTTTCTTCATGGGAAAATCAACAAGAATTGAACTTTCTAACACAATCATAAATCTGAACTTAAACACAAGGATCTGAATGGGATTTTCAGCTGTTTATTTCTGCCTTAAAGTAGCTGAAGTGAAAGTAAGTGGAAGCAAGGCATGGATTTCTTTATGTTCAGCCAGCTTCAAAAAATGTTGTGGATCAAGAAGAAAAATTACACGATACAATTCTTTTTTGTTCTCTAAATATTTTCTTTTAAAATACAGAACTTGAGGGAAAAAAATGGAAAGCCGGGATGACCAGGGTAAAATAGAATGTCTTGTTGAAAATCTGTCAAGGCAATTAATGGGCTGAAACTTCATTTTGAAGGTTGAGGGTTTTAATAACTTCTGGGCATTTCTTTTTAAGTTTAACTCATGTTTGAAGAAAAATTCAGTTTCATCTGGACACTATTTGAGGCAAGGCAAGTGATCTAGCTTCTTAAAATGTACCCATTGCCTTTTACTTCACCGATGAACACATAGGGTTTGCCAAGGATAAGTGAACAGACGACTTTGATGTTGATAAAAAAAATTAATTCCCTCAACATAAACCTCTGGGTGCCACTGAGAAAGAGAGCAAAGTGCTGCCAAGGACTTTTCAGCATTGCTGGTTTTGGAAACCTATAGGCAGCAGCTGCAAGCTTCCTAAATTATGTATGGGCACTACACAAACCACTGACTTCCCACTTATAGCAGATGAGACCTTCAGAGGTCAACTCTGCTCCGAATCATCAACATTGCTGAACGTGTCTGCACAGCTTCTTCATAACAACCTGCAAAGGTGGAAATGCTGAGCCCTTCTAGTGGTTCAGTGACCTTAAAATGTTTTTCCTAATGCTCAAGAGTCTCATTGCTGCAGTCTAATGCTGTTTCTTTCCCTCCTACCTACAAAGAACAGGTTGAGCAGCTTATCCCTCGTTGCTTACAGTAATTTTTTTGGATCTCTGAAGGCTGTTTCTGTCCCTCACCTCTAGTTAACGCCTCAAATCTTCCACAGGTGCTCCACATTGTTAATGGAGTGGTCAGGACTGAATGCAGTGGTTGAGCTGAATCTGTACTGTTCCTGCAGGAAATAGAAGATCACCCACGTCACCATCTTTAAGCATCCTAACATGATGTCTAATTCCATGACTCCATTGATGCATTTGCCATAGCACTCACTCATACATCCAGATTCTTTTCTGCAGCACTGCTGCCCGCACGAGCACTTCCACCCAGCCTCCATTCAGCTGGAACGTGGCACTTGTCTGTACTGGGCTCCTCAATCTACTATATCTCCAATAGCATTTCTTTTGTAAATCATATAGGAAAAAGTCCTAACATATACAACCAAAAAAGACACGTTTGAAGTTTTTAGGATGGGTTTTTTGGTTTTTTTTTTTGGTGATATTATATGCCAAAATTACATAAGAGGTTTGCCAACATCAAAGCAGCAACAGTTCTTGAGCACTAACATTTCCCCCAGGCATTTTCTGTAGTTTAGGTGACTTTGACTCTGCCACAGGTTCACACATAAGAAATCTGTGGCAGATTCATTTAATGTTAAAGAAAGGAGGATTGAAAGTGGTGTTAGTCAGGTTTACAATTAAGGTAGATTTGCACCTAACCCAGAGAGAGAGTTGGGTACATATTATCCCGAACTGAAAAATCACTTGTGGTAGATGTTTCAGTAAAAGTTGACATCCCACCTGCTTTGGTTCACCTGGAGAAAAATTTCCCTGGAATTTCAATCCCTGAGATTTTCCCTAGTGCATGCCCGTACACACAAATGAGGAGATAATATGTCATTATTAGGGACACAGTGGTTACAAAACTGATGTATAGTCTGATGGGCTTTTACTGATTGAAAGAAAACAAGTGTTTGGGGGAGAAAAAAAAAGATAAAATATAATCCTTGTGGAATTATAACCACTGAGGAGCCACTCAGCCAGTTTAAATTTCAAAGGTAGCATAAATGAGGTGCCTGAATTCAAGTGTCCATGCCTGTTGGCTGCTTTACTATCAAACCATTTCACTTTCCTTAACAGCAGCAGGTACATTTCTGCACTCACTTCACATGCCGTGCTCAATGGGAGAAAAGGCAAAACTTTCCCAATTTCAAAGATGCTGCTCACCATGATGTACCAGACTATGTAAATCACCTGAGGGCTTTCCATCTATGATCAGCTGCTACAAGGAACCCAGTGATCCTCTGATTCATGTACTTATGCTTCAGAAAGATCTTTTGCCTAGCCCTGACTGCAATCCCCATGCTGAGCAACCCATCTAGCACCCCATCAATTTTAAGTTCAACACACCACGACTCTACGTGAATGGCAAGATTAGACCTTGTGTGGAGTTTCCTCACTGGTGATACTTAGGGGACCAGGGTCTCACTGCGGTAGATGATAAGATAGATCTTGTAGCTTAACACAGATATATTGCTTTAAAAGCCTGATATTTCGCTTGTATGCTGAGGCAGTTAGCCATGACCTCTTATGCATTAAAAACAGGAATGAAGTGTATTGCTATAGCAAACCATCCAGGTCTATGCAGAGGTGATTTTATATACATAAATTCTCACACACTTTCTAAAGATTTAGTAAATCAGTTCATATAATTCCTAATAAGACAGGCAGTATTGGCATACTAGAGCTTGCATCCAGTTTAAAAATAAAATACAGAAATAAAAATGTTAAAAATTACAAGTGATCCATGACAATCAAGTCTGAATAATATTTATGCCACAAAATAAGTTTTGGTGTTACATTTTCAGCACTGATCTAAGTTATTCATTAAGCTAGGTGTAGTTTGTAGGGAGAAAATAGCATCTTTTGTTCCAGTAACTGATTTGTTTTGAAACAACAGTCAGGTTTCAGGCTCAAAGGCTCTTTGAGGGTCAGGAATAAGTACAGCAAACTTCAAAGGTGAGTATGAGCCAAGAACAAAGGATGGAATTTAACTAGGTTCTCTGAATCAGTTGATGGGGGATAGGAGAAAAAAAAGTTTGGTACCTGTGGTATAGAAGAAAAGATATTATAAAGTGAAAGGTGACATGCCACATCTTCTACTGGAAAGAGATACACAGAGCGGGTGAAAGGAGAGAGTAAGAATTTATAGCTCATGGCACATGGGTGATTTTTGCTGGGAAGCAAGTTGGAGTGATAGTGAAAGGGAAGAATTATAACATGCCATAAATGTTTGCCTTTGTTGATGCTGTTACTTTTTCTTATCATGAGTAATGTGTTTTGACTGTCACCTTTGGAAAGTGCATTGTAGCTTTCTCTTGAGGATCAAATCTGAGAGAATGGAAATTGAGTGGCTGTGTTGTAAAAGTTTGTTGTCTACTAATAACTGGGTGGGTTTGCCCTTTTACTTTGCTTGTGCAAGTTTTTTCTGATTCATGGGGGTTGTTTCATCCATAAAATTTCTATGAGGACATGTGGGTGAAGTACATTACACTTTGGAGGAGCAGGCATAGGATTCAAGGATATTTTTAAGATTTGTGGATATATTGATGATTTTCATACACATTATTCAAGGAATAATCTGATTCCACTTGGTGTATGTTGTCCAGTGGTATTTTCCTTGCAATGTTGAGTTTAGTGATCTGTGGTGCAGCTTAATATTTGGGAAGCAAGTTTCTGAGAAAATGTAAAAGTTGCACCATATTTTACTATCTTTGTTGAAAATAGTTTCTGGGAAAGCAGCATCTTAGGCTGTCAAGGAGGGTATTGTTCCTTTTAGAGCAGATGTGGTGATGCTGAAAACCCAACAGCTTATTATAAATTTTTGGATGTGTTTTGGATGATCACTGGGTTTGTGTAGGTGGGTGTGCTGACTTGCACATTTTTATATAGCATAGATTTCTGGTTACCATTTTTATGCTGACCATGGTTTGCTGGATACAACTAAATACAGTTCGATACAACTAAAGCAGTGTTCAAGAGGAAGTTTGATGGAGATAACTGAAGTGTACTAAATTTATCACAGAAATCAGTGAGGCAATTCAAGCTTTCAGGCCGGACAATGAAGATGGTATCTGTGTTTCTCAGGTAAATGCTGATTAAACCTCACTTCAAGCTATGGTAGTTTAAACCTCTTAAGGATTGAATGATGGAAGTTATCATAATGTTGAGCCACTTCGGTTCCTACTTATGTTCATGCAGTCTGGAGGAACTGTGTTGGTGAAGGCTATGAAAAAGATGAACTTGACAATATATCTAGTCCAGCCTGTAGATAGGCCTTATTCTGACAGGTCCTTAGTGCAGGTTGTAGGCATTCAGGACAGGCTGCACTGACGCGGAGGATGCAATAACACTGAACATCCTTCCTAAGATCGTAGCAGCAAGGTAGTTTAAGCTATACCATCAACTTAATTTAGCTTTGAAGGTGAGAGATTTGGATTTGGGCTAGAAGAAGGTTTGTTTACCTAAATGTTTCCCTACTTTGGCCAGTGATGACAATCAATTCCTAAAACTATTTTACCTCTCTCCACAAAACTTGCTTTAATTACACCCTTGGTCCATCAAGCTTGATAAATATTTCTGTGACTTTTCAAAGCAATGCTATTTGCTTGATCTGCAATCTGGACTAAGATCCCTGAGCCCCGACTGGTCAAATAATATGGGAGACAGCTGCCAGGCAGTGGCCTCCTCCCACCAGTCCCATTCAGCCACTGCTGATGTTGCATCTCCTCCGATCACACTCAAGAGCAGCTGTTTCTCCTGCTGCTCCTCTGACTCTCCATCCAAGTGCCCACAAGGCCCTGTAACAACTGCATTGGAGATGCATAAACTGTTAAAAAACAATAACAAGTTAATCTAAAGCTTAGTACACATTACTGCATGCAAGCCAAAGACACTGGTTGAATATATCAAGGGGAGAGATGGTTTGGATTTCTGACAGCCATGTAATGAATTGCAATCAAATATGCAGTCGCCATTCACAGGAGAATTACAGACTGGAGAAGGAAAAGAAAATGGAGCATCTGACAGCAAAATAATTATTCAGATCCTACTATTCAGAGTGCTTGGGCAGACAGCTAATGGCTCAATGAGACACATGCAAGAGGCAGGCAGGGGAGGCAAAGAAAGAAAGGAAAACCAGGTTGGTGGAAGGAATAAGAGGGTAGATGAGAGGCAGTGCTCAATTGTCAGGTTTCTGAGGGAAAAGAGAGGGAGACCTGATGTATCTGGAAAATGTGGAAGGATCATGCAGGTGATGCTTGGGTAGGGATGGTGTGGTGCAGATTTGTGTCTCCTGCCCATCATTAAGTGCAGTACTCACAGGGAGCCCTATGGCATGCAGTGAGCTAGAAGAGCACCAGTTTGCAAACAGATGGGTCATTCCATGTACAAATCTCCTCAGCTTTGCTGACTGCCTCTGGTGAGAGCTAAGCTCACTTGCACTGCCTGCCCACAGGCAGGGAAAACCTTCTCACGCCTGAGGTCACCCTCCTGCTCCAGCCCTATTAGCCTGCAGGGGTCCACAGCAGCTGGTCTGAAGAATCCCAATGGGCATTAAAAGCACAGTCCTGCTGCTAGCAATGGTGGTGTTTCACCCACCGACAGATGTGGGCCCAGATGTGGGCTCAGAGTCTGTCCTTGAATGCTGGATTCACTGGTCTTGCTGCATGACCAGCAGCACCCGCCAAACCACAGAGCAGACCAACAGGACATGAAGGCAAAGAGCAAAATCAGCTTTAGAAATGTTGTGAGCCCAGTGTTGTAATATCATCACAGTATCAGAAATTGTTTTAGAAAATAGGAAAAATGTAAGTGAATCAAGAATGTGGTACTGGAAAGAGTACCACTTTGAAGTAGAGAAATATGCCATAGATTAAAAAGGCACAGGCAGAAAGTAACAGAATAAATCTGCAGAAAAGAATGCATTATAATAAAGAAGAAAGAAACTCACTGATAATACTATTATGGAAATGAGAGGAAAAAGAAAGGATAGCTGAATCTGGAACAGAAGAGCATGTAGGAAAACAGAGAATCTGATTAACACAGTGCTGCAACTTTCCTTTGAAATGGGATAGGAACACACTGAATATTGCAAAAGATACAAATTATAGAGAGCAAAAAGGAAACACTTCTGTAGAGGCTGAATCACAGACAAGAGAAGAACTGGACTAGGCAGAGAAAAAAAAAACAAAAATTATAGACAAGGACAATAGGGTTTTGTGCTGAGTACTAAACGGGAAATTACAGACATGGAATGTGCTTCTAGGAAAAATAGCAGCTGTACAACACAATATGGCAATGAAACAATGCTTGTGAAAATGAAAAGTCACTTATGAGGAGAAATTGTATCCACGAAAACAACAACGGTAATAAAGGGATTAACAATATGGGAACAACTGAAGATGAAAATATTTGGGCTAGAGAAAGGGTGATGATGGCACAGAAATCAGTGACAAATCACAAGCATGGGTTTCAGAGTCTTTCTTTGCATCTTGTATGCAAGATTTACTTGCAGCAGATGCCTTTCCCTGCACCTCTAGGAAGGCTAAGATTTCTTTCAAACTGATTATTATTATTATTATCATTATTGCTGGCATTATAGGAGGCTTAATGACCTCAGCCATGGGTCACAGTTTCATCTGTGCTATGCACTACACAAACATTCAGAGGAACTTTATGATTTATGGCCCTGGAGAAGGAACTAGAGCTGACCAGGAGGAGAGGCAACAGTTTGGTAAATTCACAGGTCAGCCAGTAATGGGTTTCTTGGAAGTGCCACTGAAGACACAAATGTGATCCAGTGCAGCAAATGATGGTTTGGCCACTTCATTAGTTAGGTCCAAGTTTGGCACAGTCACAGGACTATTGGGTAAGTTACTTGTCTGGGTTTTTTTCTTGCACAGACTGATAGTCTCTGATGATCAAAGAACCCATACAACCAATTTTAAAGGATTTGAGATTGCTACTGAACTGAAGCACCCCATATCAATTTTGTTATTTAGAGCATGACATTCAATCAACGATATCTGAAATTAAAAGCGGTATGAAGCCAGGGAAAATGCAGAGCCTTTAAAGTGTTTTATAATGTGAGGTTCGAGGTCTTACCAAAACATCTTCAGAAGATTATATGCAGTTTGCAGTCAAGAAGCTAAATCACCCAAGACTAGAAATGTACCAAATACATTTTACAACAGAAACATTACAATAGAACTTGGACAAGGATGAGGAAGGAAAGTAAACAAGACAGTGGTCTCTACTCACAAAATCTTGCAATGTCACCAGAAAGAAGGCATTAACTTTCTTTGATAAGGAGTAAGAAAGATGGAGGTTGTGTAGAGGACAGATTGTGGAAGAAGACCTTAACACTTACATTGAGCTGTAGCACTCCTTTGGGATGTGTGGGAGAAGCATAGAAGCAAAACCAGCCCTTTTAGTCAGAAACAAAGTAGATAACCTAGTGGGAAAGAGGTGAAAGGACAAAGTAGCCAAGTTTAATATCCTTTTGTAACTTGGTTCCAAAACTAGAAATGTATATTTTTTTTAAGTAAACAGTACTTCTGCTTTTACACCTTGAACAGAGCTGCTACTGGGCTAATATAACACACAAAGCTTTCGTTACCCAAAGAATAACAAATCTTAATATTGGGATGTTACCTCGCCAAATATATCCTGTCAATAACTTACCAAAATGCCCAGCTCCCCCTCTGCTCATATCCAGGCAATACCATGGTAAAACCTTCCATGGGAGCTACCAAGATTGCTAGTGAGAAGCATGGAGAGGCTTGAGTGATGGAGAAATGACTTGCAGTGATAGCCAGAAAAACTTTCTGTCACACAGCAGC
This sequence comes from Nestor notabilis, assembly GCF_000696875.1. Lineage (NCBI taxonomy): Eukaryota > Metazoa > Chordata > Aves > Psittaciformes > Psittacidae > Nestor > Nestor notabilis. The sequence continues at coordinate 37,887 of NW_009934167.1, read as the reverse complement.
CAGGGAGGGCACATGCTTAAACCTTGCATTGGGATTACAATGCAATAACTCACAATGCATTCAGGTGGGAAACTAAGGAACTCCTGAAGCTGTTTCTGCTGCAGTCAGCTTTGCGTGCCAGAGCCCCATTGCCTAAAATCTAGAGACCAGGCAACAAATGGACTTACAAAATCTCTGACTACAGAGTATTTGTCTCTCAAATACTGTCCTGTAAGGCATGGAGCACAACTCTGAGGAGCATCAGTAATCCTCAGAGGTCAACAGGAGCTGAGGAGGATACTCCGCTCCTCACAGACTCAGGCCCCAGCTGCAGTCAACCACCCTTTGACTGGCGTGGTTCATCTGGCCTCCTGAGGTGTTCTTGGTCTTCAGGAAATTGTAGCACTTCAACAAAAATGGAGTACAGAAGTCATGTCACATTGTTCTGGGGCTGGGTGTTGTGTTTGCATTGTGTTTCATGCTGTTAAGGATTTTCCATGACAGCTTCCTTCATGTTGCTGCCTCCTACGCTTCTCATAAATGACTGGGAAAGGTCTTAACTTGTGCTGCCAGACAGAGTCTTCACTGACAGAAATACAGTAGTCTGCTATTAGTGCTTGAGTACTGCACTTGCTGTGCTTCCAACTCAGATTCTGGCAACTTCCTTCCATCACCCCCACAACTGCAATAAGGCATCCAGATAAATTACTGTCTTTAGAGTTCCAGACAGTGCTCGGCACACAGCATTCAGCCAAAGAAGAGAAAGCAGTCCACATGCTGTGCTTTGGTCATATTATCAATTAGGAGATTTCCACAAGCACTGAGTGCATTTAATTTCTCTATGCAAATGGCTCATTCTTCAAAGCTCATACCTTCTGGGGGATGCAGAGGTGACTGGGAGGACATCAGCATCGGTGAAAGAAGCACAGGAAATATTCTCAGCTGAGAAAACTCAAGAGTCCTTTAGATTTGTTTAATTAGGTTTGCAGCATCATTTAAACCTCTCAAATGCCCTCCCTTCCTAAATAATAAAGAAACTGAATTAGTATTTTGACCTAATATTGGTTAATATACAGTTAATATACAGTATTGTTTAGACAAGAGCGATCTTAGTAAACACCCGTGTTCTTAGTACAGGTTGAGATTATGATGTTCACAGAAAATGCTGTGAGTTCCAAGGCTAATTCTAAGGGAAAAGGTGAAATGTGAAGGAGGACCTTTAAGTGAATAGCAATCCAAGTTAAGCACATTTTAATGAAAGGGAAGAAATAGATGTGCACTGCTGCTAGTGCACCAACATTTCATCCAATAGCAGAGTTTGATGAATGTGTTTGTTCATTTCTTTATTAGTTTTGCACTCTGACCCAGATTCTCTGTGTCAGTCTGTGGATTTAGCTGACTAAATGAAGACATCTGTAGCTGAGCTAGTTACTGTAGGTTTTCCTTTAAAGTCACTGGAGATCCAGTGAATGGGGACAGTAGTAGGGGAAAATCATTGTATTGAGAGACATCTAAAACAGGTCAGGTGACCTCCCCTCTTTTTCTGTCCATTGACACAAAGACCTCCATAGAGACAGATTTTCCTGATAAGTCTGAATGGGAAAAGTTATTTTGCTTCCTTTATGATCATACTTAGGTCTTACAAAGTCATTTTTACTCATATACCCTCTTTTTCTGGAGTCATCTCAAGTCATTAATAAAATAATAAACAAAGGGGATATGGTGCTGCAGTTTCTGACAGAGACTCGTATAGGAAAGCTATCTCCCTGAGGCATATTAGTGTAGCCCAGGAGTAGCCTGTGGTCTTTAGACCACAAGCAAAGGGTTGAAGATGCAGGAGACATACAGCAAAATTTTGCTTTCTGGCCCTTTCCTGCACTTGTGGACCCTGGGCATTGAGCTTTGTTTGCCTAATCACTTACCACTCAAGGTCTCGTGTCAAGTTCCCATACCTGACTTGCCATGGGCTCACACTGTGGACACAAACCCACACTCAGCTGCAGAGTCTGGGTCATGGTGTGTTAAGCACATGTATATTCATGCAATGTGCGTAAATGGTGCTGCATTCAGAAGCTTTAATTTTAAGTCCCAACCCTTGTTATTGTAGTAGACTTATTCTGTTTCCAGCTGTCTCCACAACGGTTTCACTACAGGGCTCCTGTAACTGAAGAACTTACAACTTTACAATTTGACTTAAGTTAGGGCAGCCAGGTGACTTGTGTCTTTCTGTACCACTTTCATAACAAGGACATGCACTGTCTTGCTGTGTGCTGGATGAAAGCAGTTGTGCAAGTCCTGGCAGATAGTCTTCACCACCACTTAACATAGCTCTTTCACATTGCAAGGACAATACTCATCTCCACAGTCAAAATCATGAGAGGAGTGATTACAGCATCTGTGCTGCCTAACATGGGCTGTGGGAGGCCATAAGCAGCACAGCTACACTGTAGTCACTGCTGATGCCCTTTATGGTTGTATTTTTCTTTTTACTTGGTTCATTTTATACTTCGGTGCACATGATGGTTTTTGCTTTGCCTCCAGATTATACAGAGCCAGCTATTGTTTTTGCAGATATTTGTGCACCTTTCCCTGCTAGCCAGCTTTACGCTTCCAGTTGCCAAATTCCAAATTGTCAATGAGCCAGGCAGGCCACTTCAAAACCAAGCACAGCAGCTTAAAAATATGTGCATATTTCTAAGCAACGTACACAGGGTTGATTTGTTCCTTTGCCCGTACCTCTGGCTGACATTCCCTAATAGACACTCCTCAGGTAGCTACCTAGACTTTATGCCCAAGCATCTGGCTTTCAGGAGGTCATGAGAGTCTGGACACAAACCTAGAGCAGATGTTCCCAGTGCAAAAGCTGGTTTTTACCCAGTGGTCTTTGCCCTGAACCTAATGCTAGGTCTATCAAGCCTTTTTAGCAGCTGCTATGTGCTCTGAAGTAGTCTCCAAAGCCATCACTTGTTTTCCACTTTGGGAATGTTGAGACCCACAGGAAATCCAGGTTTCTCCAAAGTAAGGTGTGATTTCCTTACCCCATATTTAGTGTACACACCAGACATCTCCTCCAAAAGGTCTTCTCTCCTTCATCTTACAATGGTGTCATCTATACATCCAAAAATGAGCAAGCATCCCAAAAATAATTGTATTACTGAATGTGGATGTTAACATAAAAATTTTTGCATGAGGATTTGGAGATTATTTGACACAGTCCTAATTAGCAAGCGCTGACATATAATTAAAGTAAAAGCAATTAAATCAAAACTCATCTGGTTTACATAAATCTATTTCCTAATTTTACAGCAGCAGTGTATTAGGACCATGATGTCCCACATGAGAAGGAAAGGGGATCATAAGTCTGAAAACCAAAGTTTCCATCTAAGATGGTGAAGGAGACCACAGTAATATGGGCTTAAGAAACTAATTGCACTATTTCTAAAATATTCTCCATCCACTAGATGCCTTTGTGCTCCTGGTGCATCAAGCAGAGCATGACAACTGGTTAACAAGGGAAACAGATCTGGAACTCAAGCCCTGTAGAAGTTTCTATTTTTTGGCATTTGTATCCTGAAATTGTTTATCTGAACATCTGCTTCATTAAGAGATATTGTGATGCTATTCACAACAGCAACAAAGAGCTACAGAAAGCACTTTTTCATCTCTTTTTCCTACCCATGTTCCACACCCCCCTTCAAAACTTTTCCCCTACAGATGTATGTCACAACACTTACCGGTGCCTTTCGTTGTGCTTCCTCACAAACAATGATAATTTTGTGCTTCGAAGAGCATCTTGAAAAGCAGACCACTGATTTCTGAGTGTTTCTGAAGTAACAATCTAAGCAATTCTATTGTCGTTTCTGCTGTTGTAAGAGACCTTACACTGGGAACAAGGGCATATCTGCAAGTAATCTGCAATTACCCAGATATTGTCAGCACACTGCTTAGACTCAAGTTGAAAAGGCTGAATTACAGACATGGTTTTGGAGTCCTGTGCTCCACTGACAAGCAGCTGCATGAGGGAGGCAGAATTTGAAGCGGTCCCTCAAGAGGGTTCGAAGCACTGCTTTTATATTTCCTCCTTCCTCAGCTTCTATTAAAGATTACTAGAAAAACCTGTATTGCACATCCCCTTTTAACAGGAGAGCCCATTATCTTTATGCTGCTTAGTTGTTACTCCTTTCATTCTTCTTATTAATCTTACTTACTGCTGATTTTGCCTTTGATTATCTACTTGATGACCTCCTGCTATATCCTTATTTAGAGAAGGTTGACCAATGATTACAGTATTTTTAGGACAATACCAAGGATCCTATGTATCTACACTAATAGACTAATAATATTTTAATATAATAACTAAAACAGCCAGAGTGGATTGCAACCAAACTGGCCTCCCAAGAAATAACAGCAATTGCTTAGGGAACTGATATGATTGCCAAATAGATGGGCAAGCAGGGATGCAGGACTCTGCAGACCCAAGCAAGCATTATCAACATCCAGAAAATCCATTTCCTGTCACTGAACAGCACCGAGCACATCAAGAGCCTGGATTTGTGACTGCAGCTTCCTAGCGGTATGGCAGAGCAAGCATTAATCCAGGCAGAAATGTAGATTTCAATGAATTTATTCACAGATACTTGCTTATCTTTAAGCAGGCATGGCTTGCTGGAGTAGGATGAGTGGGTGTTGCACCTTGTGGGCTGTTTTTTAAAAGTAAAGTAAACCATATCTTTAGCCAGCATGTGTTGGCACTTGTTCCTTTCATAACATTTGGCACAAACACAGTCAGCCACCCTGTGCTTTGACACAGCTTGTTCTGAGACCTCCGAGTCATCCAGAGTCTCCTAGGCCAAAAATTAGATAAGCAGTGTGGATATAGCCCCCAAACATCAAAACAGTGAGCAGCAAGGGTATTGCAGAGCCTTTAACTGATGTTAATAAAAACTGGAAAATGTTGCTACAGCGTCATGGAGAAATGTTTGGTTCAGTGTTCAGTGATCCCTTAGTGAAGAACAGACAATAAGAAGCATCAGTTACTTCCTCAATTCTTCTCTGCCTCCCTTTGCTATAGGCAGAATCCTGGACAGAGGACAAAATTCAGCCAGCTGAATTTAATACCAGCTTTTTATAACATTGAAAGCTAGAATCTTCTCTCATTTACCCTGAAAAAGTCCCCTGACAGCAACAATGTCAGATAGATTGCTACAGGTGAAAATCTATACTGAAAGAAGACCAATCCCTGGCAAGTCTGAAAGAATATATCAGAATTATTCACACTCCAAACTTAAATTTCCCAACATGAGTCTTTAGGACCCAAAGCTTTTTACTCCACATGATTAATCAAAGTAACTGTTTAAATAATAGGTTTAGAATTTTTGCCTGGATCCTTTCTTCTCAACCTCCAATTTTCATTCTCTGTGTGATGAGCAAATTATAAAAAAGGTATTCAGTGGAACATTGCCCTGCAGAAGAAAAGTCTCCAATTCTGAATCAGTATTCCTGGTTCTTCTATCAATTAACATCCTAATAAACAAACTACTTTTTGCTTAAAGCTGCTCATCAGAGAGCTAAGCTTTCTGGGGTTTCAATCGGATTTTTTTACGATAGTATTTTCCATCTCTTCTAATATTGTTCTTTCGGTTAGAGTATGAATGAAACTATCCAAATTGTTTGTCCTGCCATCACCACCTGCGTGGTACACGAACAGGAGGTTCAAGTGCAGAATTTTGGACTTTCATAGTGGCTACATAGTGTCTTGCAACATCATCACTGGTTTCTTGTTTATTCCAATGAGATGCACTGCTTTTAGTGCCCACTCCTTCATCAGAGACAAAGGCACAGAACACAGAGTAGAGAGCTGAAATAAAGCCAAAGAAAGGATAGCCTGAAGAAAAGCTTCCAAGCAGCAGGTCTCCTAATTTATGAAATATTCTAAGAAGAGTGGTTGAATTTAGATATGGACAGGATGAGAATGTACATAGAAGATACATATCTGCAGAAGTTATAATAAATAATTTCTTCTTCCTTCTGACAGTTCCTTTTTTTCTGGAGTCCTGCTGGAGTAACTTCATGGGAAGAGAGGGGAATCTCACAATAATCTTTGCACTGGAACAAGGTCTTCGCCCCATGCTCCTCTGCCAACCAGCCTGATCTGGCAAACACTCAGTGGAGCTCAGCAGGGTCTTTCCTGTTTCAGGACATCCCTTGTGAGATGCAGCTGATATGTGGGGTCCTAGTAAGCAGAGAAACCATGGTGCTGTCCTGCAGCCAACAAGGGCAAGGCTTTGTCCTCGGAGAAATTCCCTCTAACTGGCAACCCACATGCATTGCTTCAAATCTTGGCCCCAATCGTATCACTCTCATACATGCTCCAACTGATGTGGCCATTTCAAATGCAGAGCACCTGAACTAGCAAGACAGCTTTAAACCTGCATAGGCATCCACATGCTCTGTCCAAGGTCATCAAGCATTTAAGGTGGATCTTTCTCTAAGGAGGACGTCCTTTTCTGGGACCTTGCTGCCCTCACAGTAAATGACACATATCCAGTACCCACATGTCAGTACTACAGGTGAGTATGGGCTTTAGAAGTCTGTCTGAGTGGATGTAGCTAAATACTTATGTCCCTAGGCCATTATTTTCCCAAAATTAACTCTATGAGACTAGGCACCTTTATAAAGTGCTTGGGTAATTTTTTTCTTTTTTCAGTTCATTTTGTCCATGTCAGCTCCTGGGCTTTGCAACATGGAAATCCAGGCACTTACTTAGCTTCCTGGATAAGTATTTAGGAGTTTAAGTTAAAAAAAATGCATGTTCATCATAGTCTCCTAAATTGATTACTGCAATAAGCACTAAACAATGTGAAAGACATCAGCTGGAAAAGAGGAGCAGGTAATTAATGGCTTAAAAACATCCCCTGGAAGTACTTGAGATATGTGGAAGCCTCTCTTTTGTTTCATACTGACAAATGAGAAAACAAAAACAAACAGTGAAGTAGGAAAATCTGAACACTCTATTCATTACCCTCAACACAATGTTGCCCAAAAGACCTCTTGTCAGAAAGACTTTGTTTCTGCTCTTTTTTTTCCTCAATCCTCTTTCTTGGATATTTCAAATGTTAAAAATTAGTTGGTATTTGAACAAGTGGCCTCTCCTGGTGTAGGCTTAGTGTAATCACTGCACTGTGTCACACCTGAAAGCTGAGAGCTTTCTTCTCAATTTCACAACCATGGCAGTTTTGCAGAGGTCCTGCACTCCAGCCCCATACATAATGGGAAACTTAGCTGAGTGGTAGACTTTGTAGACGGAGCTGGCTCCAGTACCTTTAAGGGAATAGGATAGTCCATGTTTATCTTTGAGTTTTGTTTTATTGGAAAACTGTAATAATGATGGAAATCTCAAAATAAGCCATTGTTGAAAAGATACTGAACTTAACTGTTGCTTGGGCAATGCAATGTTTTTTGCTCTAAAAATCAAACACTTTGTCAGGAACAAATACTAGTTGTTTACCTGGCCCTTGCAGGATGCTATACTCACTTCTGATTAAAAAATAAATGTATCCAAATATGCCAAAGGCACTGACATACAATAGAGCAATTACATGCTTCAACTCAGATCTCAGGTGCCCCCCAAAAACAGGTCATGAGAAGGAAGATGCCAGTACCCAGCTGCAGTCAGGATACAGCCATGAAAGAATGGGTTTAGTCTAGGACATTCTGAGGAAAAGCATGAAACTGAGGCAAAGTCTCTGGTATACAGACAATACTTAGTGTGCATTTTCCACCTGCTACAAGCAAATTACTGCCACGCTCTGCTCCATGGAATTCAAGTGTGCAGTCTCCAAAAATTAAAATCACAGTAGCCACACACATAAAAACACCACCAAGAAAGGTACATCTGAAATTTCTAAGCGCAATTGTTGGAGCAAGCTGGTATGCAGAGTCCCTTAGAAATTAGTACATGTAAGTTTTACAACACTCCCTCCTGTTCACAGCCCTCAAGCTGGAGAAGATGGAAGGGTGCAAAGGTTCTAGTATGAGCTTTGCTATAGACTCATATCAAACTGCCCCAGTTTGAGACATCTAGAAATGGGGAAGCAGCCACAAGTGGTGGCAGTTGCATCACTGGATCTTAGTGACTGTACACACAAACAGCTGTGCTGCGACCGTGCCAGTCCGGGTGGGCTATCTTGACTGATCCTCGTCAACAAAAGACTGAGACCCTGGAATTGTTTTCTAGGCATTTTCAAAGCCCAGATATACCAAATTATTTTGAGTTGGACAAAACAAAGTACTGTATATACTCTGGACAGTCCTGTAATAGTAAAGGGATGAATTAAATGACCCGATAAGTCCTGTCTGTCTCTAATCTCTGTGATTACATGAGATATATGAAAGAGGGTTTTTAGAACCAGTAATATTCATAGACTAAATATCTTTCATCCAGGAGAGAAAGACAAAAAATGAAACAAGTGTTAAAAACCAATAGCTATGTTCATAAATCAATTCATTCAGAAGATTTTTTATTTTCTTTTTCCAGGCATTTGGGTGGAAGTAGCTCATGAGAAAAGGCTTTAAGAAATGCCTTGGGCAATGGAGAAATACCAAATCACTTTGCTGCTTCACTGACATGTTTAACATAAAAGAAATTTAAACGTGATCATTTTTCAGCTCAACAGTTTTTGACGTCGTAATGAATAAAAATTTGAGTAAAGAAGAAGAAGGAGAAGAAGAAGAAAAAAGATACACTACATTAAAAAGTACTTCAATCAGTAGCCTTGTGTTCTGATGGAGTAGGCAAGAGCATTCATCAGGTGTATTTTTTGCAGCCTATATCTAGATTTACCATTAATGTCAAGGGTTTTTTTTGTAAAATCTAAGTTATTCTCAACGGATAAAGATGAACACAAATTATGCCAAAAAGCATTTCCCCCTGCTGGTAATGCTCTCTACATTAGACACCCAGCTACACTTGCTTCACAAAAACTACATGTTATGTTTGCTGGTGCAACTTGAATGCTGAATCGTATATGTGAGGCACACGGTATTGCATCTTGCTATAATAAATAATCTTTTAAAAAGTGATTTTTCTTTGTTTAGCTTAAATCTCATGAAGTTATTAATTTCTTGATTACCTCACACTGGGCCTTGGCCTGGAGAGGATGGTTCCATCAGTTTCAGTGGTGACAGTGGTGAGGACAAACTGGTGCTATTAGGCTCTACCCTTCTCTTCATCCCATTTCTCCCTTTCTTGGTAAGAACCTAGGCGCCTCCATGCTCAATGGGGAGAGTGACACAGAAAGTGTTACTTTGACCATGAGTGCTGTTGTCCTGAAGATGAAAAGGCATTAGAAGCGAGCTACTGCTTACAGACTTGCCTTATTGTCAAATGGCTTGGAAAAGTCTTAAACTAGGCACTGTAACAAATGCCAGCTTAGTCATGTTTCATTTCTTCTATTTGACAGTGCTGAGCATTATTTTTCTTACAGTGAGGTAATTAAGTGCATCTGTCATGTCTTTGACATTTAAGGTTATAGTCATTTGGTGAAACATTAAGTGAAAACTACAGTGATTCAGAGCTGTTGAATTTCTAACACAATATTAATCCTCACTCAGCCTTTTAAGCAACATGCACACACACTTCACATGTACGCTCACTCCCCCTGCTTGATTTTTCAAAACCTTTCCTTTAATGCCAGTCATTATTTTAATAGGGCGATAGCAGAATGCTTCTGTCACTTTGCAAAACAGGTGGGCAGTTATTCCTCATCTCCAGCAGGCAATGAAGGGATTTCAGAGTTTCCCAGAAAAAATATGTACTTTTCAGTCAAGGTGTCTTTCTTTACACTATAGGTACAACACGTAAGGAAAGGCCTCATGAAAAGCACTTGTGATGTCTCTTCTCTACTGTCAGAGGCTGTATCTGGAGACAAAAGAGTTCCCAAATATAAAGTCAAGCTGGGTCTAAGGGCAGCAAAACAGTTCATATGGACTGGGACCCCTACAACACTCCTGGTGCCAGAGGCACTTCTCTTGGTGATGAAGAAAAGTGATACATGTTTAGGCTGCTTTAACTCTGCTGTCATGAAGGTCAAAATCTGGCTCACTGGAGAGGAGAATTAGGCCAGCAGCAACTGCTTCCATAAACACCACCGTGAGCACTGCCAGGTAAGCATTTTCCACACCCCTATCAGTGTAGGGAGAGCAGAATTTTATCCCTTATTTCTCCATCCTCCATAATTTGTTATTACCTTCTCTGGAGGTGCCTTACTGGTCCATAAACCACAAGCCACTAGCAGTACCACTAAGGTTATTTTCATTGCTTCACTTACAAAACACTTTCTAAAACTCAGTGGTTTATACCCTGTCACCATGGAGCCTGGCGAGAGGACTATTTCTACAGAGTCAGAGAAAGGTAAATAAGAAAAACAAGTTTATTTTCCATAGGCTTAAATTTGCTACACATGCATCCTCCCCAGCAGGGAACAGCTGCAGATAAAAAGCTAGAATATATGCATTTTCAGCAAAGAGAACTTCTAGCAGATAGAAGGAAAAAGAAAGCCTTTCTACCCATCCAGGATGCATTCAGTTGGCTGCACCTAAATATCTCAATCCACCCTATTCCCCCAAGGTTCCCTTCATTGTCAGTGGAGATTCAGGTAAGAGAGTGAGCAGTGTCTGGGGTGGATCATCTCCTCTGAAAACAAGCATCTACAACACTGCTGTTGGTGTCGTGTTTCTCTTACTGATTATAAAGGAAGCCCAGGGTGATGATATAGATGTCTAAGGCTATGTGAGGTTAAATGCACCCCAAGCAACTGAGCACGGCAGGGCTCAAGAGGCAGCTCTTCCCTCCCACCCCTAGCAGTGCGTGATCCCCCGCACACCACACTGAATTAAAGTCAGCAGTCTGAGAAGGGCTACTGCATGCTCCTCACCTGTCCAGTGTGTTCATTACTCATTCTTAGCACCTTTATCTGCACAATGCAGTCTGCACCCAGCATAAACAAACAGGCTTGTCTCACTGCAGAACAAAGGGAAAAACAAATACAAGCAAACCTGAACTATCATTCTGTCAACAGGCCTTCTGTATCAGTACCAATATTTTAAACAGCCACCTTGGCTCTTTTACAGGACATATGCCCCTTCTTTGTTTTCTCAAAAGAAATACAATGCTTTTATTTTTAGCTTTCAAAAAATATTCTGCAGATTCAGATATGTTTGCTACCTGTTTACAATCCAAAAGAAACAAATGAACAGCACTAGAAAGAGAAGTTTGATATCCACAGAAATAGTTCTCTGCAGCTCCAGAGGCCATTGACAGGCTACGCTCAGAAGATGGCCAGAGTGAAAAGAGGACTGAGGAGGAGTTTCCAAAGTGTGGAATTGAAGTTTTTCTTAAACCCACATTGCTGTGCAGATAGTTGGGCACAGAGGGGATCACCCAGGGCTATGTCCTTCTCTCACTTTGCATATCACTGTCAAATCGATGCTTTGGGTTATATGTTAGCTACTAATAGTTACTAATGACGAAGAGCTGAGCTGCAGGATTTAACAGATCATGCAAAGTGAGAATATCTTGCAGGTCTGTCCTCCAGCAGGAGGGACAGACAGCTGATGCACTAAGGGCAGGAATGGCTGAGTTGACACACTGAGGGATGCATTCTGCCAACTGCTCATTTTTCTCTTGGCTCTTTCTCCCCATTTAGGCAAAGTACTTCAAATGCAACATGACTGACTGGATGCCTGTCTATTAGTGACATGCCCAAACAACTTCTCAGATTCTCTGATCAGCCCTGGAGGCATGAACAACCTTTGAAAGGTCTTCCTTCTCTTTTCTCAGCAAAATTCTGTTCCCTCTGGGTTCTGATCTAGACCAGCTGGAGGTCAATGCACAAGTCTTTAGCCAAACATTCTCCCCTGCTTGGAGGGAACCAGACTGAAGACAGGAATCAGCTTCTGCAAAAGAACCACACAGCCAGGCTGGGACTCCCACCCTGTTCCAAACCCCACCAACTGGCCAGTCTTGATATGTTCAGGTAAATAAATCCTGGGTGCTGGAGGAATACATGGGAACAATTGTAATTCATCTAATCAACTCACAGTCTATTCTTTGTTCTAGCTAAAGTGCAAATTGAGCGTCATCGTACTCCAAGCACATCAAAGTATTTTTAAAAGTGGAGAGCATTGATTTAATAATTTAATAAGCAGTATTACCGGCATTTCTGGTAGCCATGATCCTTACTGTAATCTGCACACACAGTGGAAGCAACCATACCCACCTTTTTCTGGTGTCCATTCTCTAAGAAGTGTGGGTCCCATACTGTCTCCCCTTCTCCTAGTGGGAGCAAAGCAGGTGACCAGAGCTGGTGTTGCTAAGGAGAGCAGTCTCTACTGTCCTAGGACAGGCAAATAAATACACATTCTGCTGCAGACAGATCTGAGCACTCTTGCTATGAGGACCACCCTTCTACAAGAGCACAACTTGGACAGAGAGAGAAGCAGCGGGGAGCTGTGTGCAGTGGTTTACAGGCAGGTAGCAGGCACTGTGTGCAGGACCAACCACACTTTTTGCAGAGAGGGACGTAGGCTTAGGACAGCTGCCCTTAAGGGAAACTGAGCAATTACTGAGGTTGGAAAATGAGATAAAGCCTGCTTCTTTCCATCCATGTCTAGTTCTTTTGTACCTGTAATAACAACACGACTTTGTTGGAAAATGCAGTTTCTGGCACATCTCATGAGTTGGAAGAATTAACATTTGTGAACCACAGCAAGGTATGGGGCAGATAGATATGCAGCAGTGTGACTGGTCCTGTTGGCAGATTAAAGAATGTGATGACTTTTTAGGAGCAGACATGTCTGTCTGTGATCCACATAGCAGGGAGAGAAAAGTCACAAACAGTATTGCAGACAGTTATGGGAAGTGCCAAAAAAAAAGGTAAAAAATTCCATCTCTGGTGATCTTGTTTCTGGTTTAACCTATTCAGAGATTTGCCTATTTCCTGCAGAAGTGGTAGTGGAACCAAAGGTTCTACAAAGAGTCAACCTCTTTCCTTGACTTCTTCTCCCATACATGTCTCCTGTCACAGGTCAATGGGACCTGTCATAGCTCTGCTAGCTGACCCCAATATGCAACTGTATTTGCAAATGTATTTGTGTGCAAAATACAGCAGGATTCATCCAGACACAGGATATTGGAACAAAAGGCTGCTGTCTGGCTTCAGCTGTGATTGTTTATCAAACCAGAGATAATAACCATGAAGGCTGAAATTAGCTATGCTCAAATACTTCTGTGATTGAACTCTATTACAGCTGCAGTAGAGGTTGCAATTGGATGCTATTGTATGCTATTCAAGTACAAATCTATGTTTCCATCTCTTTTTATAGTCCCCTGTGCAACATACCTGCCCCTTTCTTCTCTCTGGTGTGGGCAAGACTGTTTCTAAATGGTTAATGTCCTATTTAGGCAGAGTTCCTAACTGATGGAGATTGTCTTTCTCATTTTCTCAGTCTTAAGGCTTTCCCTGCAAGATCTCTAGGAAAATTCTTTAATGATATTTCTTCCACTTCAGCTGCTCTTTATGAACAAGGACAATGAGTGGACTCTCCCTTTCTAAGTCTCCCTGGAAAAGTGTATATTTGGCACTGCAGAGAACAGGGCATAATAAAAGAGAGCCATTAGCAAAGACTCCAGTTGTGTCCAAAGTTTGAAGACGTAGTGTAATAAAAAGCGCTGCATAATAAAAATGGTCTTCATCACTTCTAACTAAAGTTCACAAGAGAACAGCTTCCTGTTGGAAGCGGAAGAAATACAAGACAGGCCTTCTATAACCTCACCCTTAAACTTTGAGCATTTAATTACAAAATTGTACAAAGCTTTTGAGAGAGGGGTTAATACATTCAGGAAACAACAGATACAAAACATCTAAACTTTGCTAGTCCTTTTAAATTATATTTAACTGCAGAAAAAAACCCAACAAAAACAAACTCTAGGAAGCCTAGGGATTAAGTGAGGTACTGGACCCAAGGGAAGTGAGAAAACTTTTAGAACAGCTTTGATAAACAGTAGCAGGAACCAAGAAACATCTGCTTAAAAAGGACTCTCTGCATGTATTTACAGTTCACAAAAGGTATTGTGTTAAGACTATTTAATAAAATGTAAGGTTAGTACAGCTCTTTGCACACATTTGGATTACTGCACAAAAAGTAACTAATGATTAATCCTCAACAGTATCATCTGCAGTTCATGTTGCAGGTGGGAAAAATTACACTGTGATTAAGAGATCTACACATGCTCATAGCCACATGGTGTTAATGTCATCACTATAAGCTAACTACCCATATCAACAGGTTGTCTGCAACTTACCCCCTCTAAAGACATATTTAGAGAGTTACCAAGGGCTTTTTTGCCTTCTCTTCTACCTTTCTGTAGGAAGACCAGTGAATAGATGTGGGTGTATCATCTTCTTCTTCATAGTTTGATAGAACAGAGAGACAAAGAAGTTTCCAGAAAACTGCTCCTTAGTTATATATATGAGGTACACAGAGTTCAATAGGATTTACAATAACCATGGAGAAAGACAGAAAGACTGTGACATAGGGGAATGCTAGAAAAAAACGGCAGCAACTTTACGTTCTTTGTGACTTGAGCAATGTAACAGAAAAAAAAAATAAAAATCTTAAAAATAGTTTTGGCTTGATTCCATTACAAATGTTGTTTCCTGGGGATACTATGAATAAAAGCTTCATGTTATAGGAGCATCATGATTTTCACTGCATTTGGTTTCATAAACCAAAAGCTGGTGAACACCCCACACCCCCAGTACATACTTCCTGAATCCAGAGAAGCGGCAAATGCAAGGAGCCTGTATCTCTTTTCGTATACAGCCTTTGCCTGCTTGTAGACTGTTGAACAAAAATGTAGTAGAAAATTCAGATTGCAAAGCCAATACTTAAAAATTTGAGATTTCTCAATAAAAGCTAGCTGAGAGAATTCCTTGTCTCTTTTTTCTGAAAGAGTAGAACTACTTCAACCAAAAACATTCCATAACAACTGCCTGAAGCAAAATGAACATGGAAAATTCAGATCAAAGTGGTTGTAAAGAACTGATTAAGGAAAGGAATTTTAAAATGTTTGCACTCCCACATCTGCATAAACAAAAGCCCACACACTTCTTTTGTCAGATGCCTTCACCAGAGATGGTTGTGGGAGCTGGATCCAAAAGCAGGGAAAATAACTCCTGGACCTGTTCCAGGTCAAGAATGATCATGCCATGGTTTGGGTGCCATCATTGCTACACAAGTCACACCTTGGCACTGCTGTTCCTGTGGTGTCATAGGATGTTATACCAAAGCTTGGCATGACTTCTTTCTAGTCTCAGTACCTGGTAGGTACGCTCAAAGTAATAATTTAATAGGGCTTTAGGCAGTAGTCCATTTTAAACCCCAGACATTGAAAGCTGCTTCAGGCATTGTCTTCTATTCAGCATTACTAAAGAATGCTGAGACTCCGAACACTGCACTTAGAAAAATTATGTTATCTACATGTATCATAGCAATGCTAAACAATCATCATTGTCTGGGATCAGTATCCTGCCATGGTGAGGTTTAGAAGAATACCTTCCCCAGCTTCTTAGTGAACCACAAATTGCCTTTCCAGGTCATTCGTAACTGCCAGTCTGAAATTTGGGGTTTGTTTCTGTTTTTTCAACTTATTTACATATTACTCTGCTAATTTTAAGCCAAATGCATTAGATTTATTACTGTTTATCATCTGAGTTTTAAATTGTGAATAATGATATTTCCAAGATTCCTCATTAGTCATAAAGCCATTAATGTCTTTGCTTTTAATCAGAGGAAGAGAAGAGCTGCTTATGTTCATACAGACCTAAACACTAGCATGTGAAGGAAAATCCTGAGTATTTGAAGCTTTGTGAAAAAAATGGCAATGACAGCTGGTGCTTTATAGAGCTAAAATCTTTCACACTGTTACAGGTAGGATAACACTTGCTACCAGCTGGCAAAGTCTGTGTGTAAAAATAAGCTGTGTAGATGGGCTTGTGGTATAGTATAGTTGCCAAACATCCTGCAGTAAATGTATTTTCACCTGTGGCATCAAGGCTTATACAGAAACTTCTCACTTAAATGCAAAAAAATGCAATTTACATAACAAAGAAAGAACCTGAGTGTCAGTGTAAGTCAGATTGTTGCATTCTTGCCTTTAGTGCATTTGTAATTTGCCACAGACTATAAACCATACAGTGCAGCTAGAAACTGCAGGTGCATGCCTATGAACTTATTTGAAAAAGTCATTACTCAATGCAGAAGAACCGATAGTTTAATTTGGTGAAAATTCCAACTTAAATAACTTGAGGTCAGTTCTTGGCAATGTCATTAGTGAAGTATTTTCCTTGCTTTTCAGTGTTAGAAGCCAGTTCTGCCTTCTCTAGCCAATGCAGGTAGTAGTCAAAGCATGGTGGATGAGAATTAACTATCTCATTGCGGTCAGCTAACTCAATACACATTGATTTGTGGGCCCTGTGACTTAAAAAAAGACAAACTATATTAAAATTTGAAATAATGTTAAATAAGGATGGGCTTCACATCCCAGTAGCACTCTTGTGGTAGAATAGTTAAAACACATTGGCTTCTGGAAACCATAAATTATTGACAGTGATACTCCTTTGGCTAGTTTGATCTCAAGCCAAGCTGTCTGGCTTGCCGGCGTAGAACTCATCACAGTCCTATGAATCCCACCCACTTCAGTCAGAGCTCAGTGGTAAAAGTGAAGACATCTCAGGATATTGTTACTGAGACTATTGACTGGTATTTAAGACATTTTATCTCCAGCTCTGCAGCAGAGTTCTATGGCATTTTACAAATCCATGTATTTCTTTTCAGTGTCCCTACGTGAAAGGTAAAGGCTTTGATCACCCCAGCATTCTGTGGCCTTGACATCTAGATGAGGATCTACCAAAGAGTGTTGTGCTCCCTTCTGGCATGCAGATCTAGGTTTCTTCCCCATGGAAATCAAGATGAGGCAGAAGAAGCCAGTGAGCATCTGCATCTTCTCCTGGTCCTGTGTGATGTGATGAAGGCACATATCTGGACCTGGAAGCTGAGAAGTTCCCTAATTTTTTGAACTGGAAATGCCAAATTAAGCATCACAAGCCATCTCCACTGAGCTCACTGAAAATTTCACTCACCCAGTAAAATGATGTGAACCTTGAAGAGAAGGAGAGGAACCATGCAGATGAGGGCAGCAGAGATGAGGAGGGACTCTCTGTTTCAGTAGCAGCCTTTGCTTAAGCCACATTTCTCACTGATTCAGTCACACAGCTCTTCCCAGGTATCACATTCACTGTCCTGCTATAGAACCAGAATATAATGAAAACATCTATTGCCAGTGCTCCTGTTGCAAGTTACACCGGTGACACCAAAGACAGGATGTGGCTCTTCACTATGACATTGCCTGTGAGGCAATCAGCAGGCACTTGGCTCTGTTCGTTTTTGTTTTTGCAGGTGACGTGCTCCTTCACATCTTTGTTTCTTGCAACACTTGGATGCTAAATGACATACTTTAATGTGACACATTGTGGTGAATAATACCAGTTAATAATGCATTAAGATAATAATTTTGACTTCAGTAAAAATAGATGTGATATTAGATGCAGTATTTACTGGTAAGGCATAACTGACCTAGTCTACATGGTAAAGAAACTTATCTTTTGAAGTCAGGTGTATTGGGAGCTTCTGAAGGAAAGAGAGCAATGATAATTACATAAGAGTTTATTATCAGATATTTTATTACAGCATGAACATCAAAATCAAAATTACAGCATGAAAATTTATTACAGCCTGCTGCACTAAGAACTCTACCACAAGCAAATGTAGACTTTTCCAAGAAGCTACATGCAGAAGACATGTTTTTACCCTGTGTGAACAACACAAAGATGCTACTCTGCCCACATTTGTCCCCACCCTTCAAGCCCATGAAAATCTACACTTTAGAGGTCTGTACAGAGAATCCCAAGTAAAAACTGATTTGGTGAGTGCCGTTCCTTACCAATGGGTAAATTGGTGTGGATTATCTGTAAATCAGCTCTTCCTTGGCAAGTGCAGGCCTGACAAAACTTGGAGAGAAGGAGTAAGGCCCATACTCCATGTTCTTTTTTCTCCCCAAATGTCCACAGAGAGGAGATCTCAGAAAAAATTGCCAGGAGTTAGGAATAGTTTTTCTTTCTATTTTTTAATCTCTTTTTTATGTATTTATTTACTTATATTTTTTTATCTCCAAACCAGCTAGAATAGTAGAAACAGTTTTATATTGATGTACAATGTTTGGTGCATGTTCAGAGAAAGTTTAGTGGCATTCTTAGAAAAGTTTTAACCACAAGTACAGAGGATCCATAAAAAGTTGAGTTTGAAGGGCACAGCTATCAAACACAAACTCATGAGCCGGCAGTGCAGAATAGAAAGAGCTTGTAGAAGCAAAATACCTCCATTTTTATACTGTGGCATTTAGCTTGCTACATTATGGCTTCTAACAACAACAGGTGGCATGAATTTAAAAGAAAGTGAAGCATTCACTCTCTTCCAGTTTGCTCTAACCAGTTTTACAAGCTAGATCATCAAACAAGAAAAAAACCACCACAAGACCAAGGAAACACTCTCTGCCACACTCAAGGACTTGTAAATGTAAATGTTAATAGCACCTGACACCAATCTCCTGACACACCACAGCTGGCAGCAGTCGGTAAGTGTTATAGTTTGGTCTAAAGAAAAAAAGAGAGAGAGTTTGATGGAGATACTTTATTTATTTATTTTTCTTTAAGTGAAATTAAGTGAGACCTCTTCACTGGAGACGTATGCTTTATGCTTCTCAAAAATATTTTCCCCCTCAGTCCTCCCCACAGGATATTTCCTATCTTTGGTAGAACAAAGGATGTTCTTCAAAACATCTAATAGCAAAGGAAAAAAATCCTCCCAGCTTAGAGAATTCAAGGAGGATTCTTTAATCTGAGTTTCCAAATTTCCAAATTCCCAAAAGTCCAGGAAATCCCAGTGTATTTTTCTTTTCTCAGAAAACCTCCAAAAGTATTGAACATGGAAGAAACACACAGTCTTTCCCACCCCTCCACAGCAAGATGTGAGTACATCATGGTGAGAGCCTCTAGAGCATCTGAACATCTTCAAATGATGTGTTTAGAAACTGACACCTTGTCAAATCATATGCAAATAAATATATGGCCTGAATTTTCACAGTGTCTCTCTTCAAGAAAAGCTTAGGTTTGCCCTGCTTATTCCCCGTCTCGGTTTAAGTGACTCAGATGATGTCAAGATCTGTCCCCTGCAGGAACATTTCCCAAAGTTACCTCAACAATGTTAGAAGGATCTTCCTGGATGTCAGACAAGGCTGTTCCACTTCCTTACTCACGTGTATAACATTGATTAACTTCAGAAAGTCCTGTCCTTCTCAGGGCCACTGTGGGAGGAAACACTCTAGTGTGGAGGGGAGCCAGACAATCAGTGTGGATCATTCACCCTCCACAAAGCACCCAAATTGCAACTGTGTCGTCTGCTTTTACCTATGTCATGCAGGTCAGATATTTTAAGGTATTTATAGAAAGGTAACAGAGGTATCTATCAGCATTTTCTGTATCACCTGAAACTCAGTGAATTGAAAGAAAGTCATCAAGGTGCTTTGCATACCCTATTCAACACCAACATGCAAAAATGCTTTTTAATAACCAGCCTGCACATTGTCTTAGACTTAGAAAAAGCATGCATCATTTTTCTAAATGAGAAAGGCACAGCTTAGTGGAAAATCATTTCCCCTACTTCTAAGAAAAGCCAGATCTTGTTGTTTCTGAATAGCTCTGTAGGTCAGGCAGAGAAAAATGAACTGGTGTACAACATTTCTCTTTCAAAACTGGGTTCAATCTTTTGAGCTTTCTTACCCAAATATGTGAGTTCAGGTCAAATCTGGCAAAAGACAAAAGGTGGGGAAAAAAAAATATAGGCCCCAAAACTTTCATTGCCACATTGACTAAATGACTGTTGTGGTTTAACCCCAGCTGGCAACTAAGTACCACACAGCCGCTCCCTCACTATCCCTTCCCTCTCCCCCTCAAGCTCCCACACAGTGGATGGGGAGGAGAATCAGAAAAAAAGGTAAAACCTGTGGGTTGAGATAAGAATAGTTTAATAGTCAAAATAAGGTATAGTATAACACTCATAATACTATTACTAGTAATAATAATAACAAAAAGGGAAATAACAAAAAGAGAGATTAAAAAAAAAAAACAAAACCAGACCACAACAAAAAAAACCCAGCAAACAAGTGAGGCACAACACAGTTGCTCAGCAGCCACTGAACATTACCCAGCCCATCCCCAAGTAGCAAAACAGCCCCTTCTGGGTGACTCCTCCCACTTTATATACTGGGCATGACGTGCTGTGGTATGGAATACCCCTTTGGCCAGTTTGGGTCAGGTATCATGTCTTTGCTTCCTCCGGGCTTCTTGTGCCCCTCCTTACTGGCAGAGCACAAAGGACTGAAAAGTCCTTGATCGCTGTCAGCATTACCTAGCAACAACTGAAACATTGGTGGGTTATTGGCATTATTCTCAAACTAAACCCAATACACAGCACTGTACCAGCTAATAGGAAGAAAAATAACTCTATCCCAGCTGAAACCAGGACAGTGGCACATTTAGATTTTTCTTTTAGCTGGCTCAGAGAACATTTGTCCTCACACTGCAGACCTTCCTCCCAACATCCTACGTTGACCAAAGAGATAGAGTGGGAAACGAAAACCCACATGAATAATGTGCTACATCAGTAATGTGCAGTGAAGTGTGGCTGCTGCATCCCTGCTTTAGCTATCTCCTCTAGCAGAGGACTTGCTAAGTACTTTTTCGCCTTTGTTATGTACTTTCTGTCGGGTACCCTAGGAAAGCAACTTCATTCCATGCTACAAGGGAAATCAATCCACTTTCCTACTCTCCAAAAAAACAAACCTAGGAAAAAAAAATCCTTTCTGGAACGTCAATGCACAAAACCCACAATAATAGGGAATATAAAGACTGACGCCACTAGGAGTACCCAGCTCATCCTCCCTACCACATGTTTCTAGCCATATCCATTCTCTGCTCTTTTTCCCTTCCAGCACCCAAACTATGGCTTAAAAATGTGGAAAAGAAATCTTTCCCGGCCCCTGAGATGGCCAGGAGGAGACCAAAAGCAAGGGGTTGATATGGCATAAACTTAATATCCATGGACAGCAAGGAAATCAGGTTTTCAGTTTGCTTTTCCTAGTAGTGCTCTTGGACCAAAACTACCTCAGTTCCTCTAAATTGTGCCAATTAAAAAATGTTCTGAAAACAAAATGGATTGCCTCCTTTGGAGAATTAAATCTTTTGCACTGCTGAAATAGTTAAGGACAAAAGTAATTGATTTTCACCAGCCTAATGAGATACACCCTTCTCAAGCTTGCCCTAGCCACCACCTCTAATGGCCAGCATGACTGTAAAGGCCAGGGTGCCTATCTATTGCTAGAATGCAATGTAACATTGTCTGAGCTATCTTGTCTGTCCTCAGTCCGTTGCTCATGCAGACAAGAAGAATACTGTTGTTCTGCAGCATGAATACAACCTTGGAAATGTCTTCCTTGTAGGTACCCTGAGGATAACTCACTGAGAAGGGGCTCCACCTTTACACCTCCTTCTGCCTTGTATTAAGTTCTTATTTGGAAAAAATGGATATTACTATAAATAGGAACCTAGTACAACAAAATTTACTTTTGTACCACCAGGAAAAATTCCTAAGCAAATATATTTACTAAACCTTGTCAGTGGACTGAAAGAACATACTCTGCATTATGGTACTTTAAACAGTGAGGGATTTGAGGACTTGCATAAATGTGCTTAAATCAGGTCTTCATGTTGTGAAATTTTATTTCATGGAGTTTGATGAATCTCTGGCTTTTCACTTTTGCAAAGTGAACACTACATATACTTAATGTAATAGTAGGTTAAAAACAAAACATCAGAAAAATACCAAACAAAACGGTTCAGCCAAACTTGCAGAGCTGTTCCAGATAAATATGCTGTTCCAAATAAAATAGCTCAGATGTAACATTATGTAGATCAGTCCTGCTGAGATCAGCTTTCAGGTGGTGCAGTGATGAACAATGGTATAAAATCTTATAAGCCTGCGTAGGGCTGGGAAAGATGTAACTGATAAAGAATTAGTGTTGGATTCCCGTTCAGGGCTTCGCTTCACCCCTTTGACTTTGCCAGGTCTCCCTCTGACACCACCAAAAGCTCTGGGTATACAAAAAGAAAAGCATGTAATCAAATGCATTATGTATCAGTTTTTGGCACTCTTTAAAGATGACTTAGTTTCTCTTGCCAGACATTTTCTAATTATTTTTCTGCTGCTTTAAGAGGTGACTGTTTGCTTGTCTACATCTTGTTTCCATGCTGCACACACTTTTGCTTTTAGGCTGCTATTTAACACTCTGTGTTTACCTTTAAAAAAAGAATCCATTTCCAGTATTTGTAGTTATTAATTCTTTCATCTCCTTCCCCATGTGTCTCATCCGCAGTGCAATGCTACATGGTTTATATTCATTATTGTGCTATTATTTGCCTTAAATATTATTGCATGAATTATTTTTGACAGCTGAACAAAGACACAATATTAATCCAAGACAGCGATCCACAGAAAGTGCTATTAAACCAAGAGCAGGAGTGTCTGTGCAGTTTACCCTGCCCGATAAGATACAGTAAAAACTGGGAATCATCTGTCTGCAAGTAACACCACACTGACAAAGCCAACAGCACTGGGAAGTCATGGACTAGGTTGTTTTGTCTGCTTATCCACCTTTTTGAAACCTTTATATTATTTCTACTTTGGGTTCTGAACAATAAAGATGAAGTAAGTCAAAATGCCGGGGGTCCTGCTTCAAAAATGAAGAGAGGTTATTTCTGCTTGTTAGTCAGCAGTCTCACGCCAGTGCACTCTCCTGACTGCAGACTAAGAAGTTAGTGCATAGGGCAACATTTCAGCATGACACTGCAGTGACATAACCAACATCCTCCTGCTCCTGGCCAAGTTAATCAGGGCTTGTTTGGGAAATTTCTGCACACTGCTTGATTTCACAGAGTAATTGTGCTATTAGGCAAGGGTGAGTGTATATATGTGTATCCTCTCACCTCAGCTGCCAGGCAACGTTCCTGAAGGTAACTGCTGGCTTTCTTTGTCACAGGGGCACACCGCTGGCTCATGGTAAACTTGTCAACCAGAATGCCCCAGGGCCCTTTTGAAAACTGCTTTTCAGTGGGTCAGCCCCCAAACTTTATTAGTGTGTGCTGTTACTCCCCTCAGGTTCAGAATTCATCATCCACGGAAGGATAGTCTTTCTCTGATGGAATCTCCTGAAGCATAGCCATTGATCAACTTCATGAAGTTCCTATTTGCCCATTTTTCCAGTCTGTTGAATTCCATCTGAACAGCAGCACAACCATCTGCCATATCAGCGCCTCCTCCTGTTTTTTTATCATCTGCAGACTCACTGAGAGTGTAATCTGTCCAGGCCATTAACAAGGATGTTATAAAATATTTGTTTCCATTACAACCCTTGGTTCACACTGTGTTACTGGGCTCCAGCCAAACTTCATGACACTGATTACAACCCTCTTGAGCTTAGCAGTTCAGTCAGATTTCAGTCTGCCTCACTGTCCACTTATCTAGTCCCTGTTCCATCAGTTTGTCTATCCACTTCTTCCACCAAATGGAATGTGCTGCCTCCCTCCCACTGCCACCTCTATGTGGTGGCTTTTTTCCATACTGAAATGGACACAATGAATTATACTTTGGAGGTATCTTTCTCTGTCCATTGAATTTAGAAGAACTTTGCATGATTTACTTAACTTTAGCATGGTTAGACTAAGCGAAGTGAGTCCCACCTTTAGTGTTCATATTCCGGTTGCTATTTTCTGTAATTAGCACAGGCACATAACAACAAACTTCTTCCAAGTACCTCATGCTAGAGCCTTTCTGATACATAGCTCCTCACGAAAGGCAAACAGGTAGTTAGCACAGCTTCTTGTTCCTAAAAAGTACAATAAGTGGGTGACATTTGTCATGCTGAAGCTGGTAGAAGCTTTGCCACAGTCTGCAGAAGCTTGATGTCAGTCTCCTCTGTCTTCCTGCATGCGTATGCCAGGAGACAAGGAAAGGATGTTGGCCACATAAGGTACACTTGAGTGCCCAATTCACTTAGTTTTAATATGTTCTCAGTTTTTCATGGAAGGGAATTCTTTGGAAACACTAACAAACCTCCATCACTTCTACTAACTTGCAGCAAACGTCCTTTCAAAAGACATGCTCACATGTTTCGGATGCTGCTTATATGCCATAAATACTTCATCCTTGATAACAGACCTACATGGCTTATGTTTCAGTCTCAAGTCCCTGATGTATCACTCTACAGGTTTCTGTTCTGGAACTCTAATCTTAAAACCCCAGTTGCTCATAGGGCATGTAATAACATTCAAAAACCTCCATCATGCCAGAAAAGTTATCCTTTCTGTTTCAGTGAACACAGAACTGTACTCTCTTTTAAGGTTGCTTAACTTTCAGCTGTTAAAACTGAAGTAGTCATTTACCAAAAGCACTTACATACATCCCAGAAGTAATAAAAAGCTAATGTCTCTTCATTTCTTTATCTTCTGAAAGGTGGCTTGAGTTCTAGCTCACTCAGCACTAGGAAGTATGAGTAAGTATGGATATAGATAAATACATATATTATTGCTTATTATGGATAAATGTACATGACTGCAATAGGAGTAACAGCACTCACTGTGCGAATGGGAAAGGGCCACAGCTTCAGTCCTGCTGAGGAAAACTCACCCTGGTTAAAAGGGCTGGAGGCAGTAGAGCACGAGCTGCTGATCCTACTCACGGAGAAAGCATCACCCTGTCAAACATAAACCTTCCCTAGCTCTACAATTGCCTATGCATCTATTTCCCACATACAAAGCACTATTGTCAACAGATAACAAATTTTATCTCCTCAGTATTGACTTTTTCAGAGTTCATTCAGCTTTTTATGGGTGATCCTATTTTCCCATTCACAATGTTAACAAATAATCAGAGTGTTCAGACAACCATGTGACATCAAGAAACTATCTATCTGAAGTTTTCAAAGCAGAGACTACAAAATAACCAAGATGTTCACTGCATGCCAGTAGGGTGTTTAGTCTCTCTGGTTTGGAAAGCAGGAAAGCAGGAGTTGGCCATGGATTCACTGTTGTCTGAGAAAAAGGAATGCTGGAGGATGCAAATGTTAACAATAGATTTGAATAGTTGTTTCTAGAATAGTTATTTTTATTTATTTATTTGAGACATCATACAGACTAGAGGTTTCAAGTTTCAACCTTCTCCCAGCTGTAATTACAAGAAGTCTTGAAAACAAAGTCTGTGGGCCTTGCATTTTCTTTCTTTTTACTGATGAAATCCAGCTCACCAACCATATTTCCAATGGGTCATCACTTTCCCCTTGAGAATGTAGATTAAAGAAAGACTTTTTATTTAATTATTTCATGCTCCACAAGAAGTCAAAGTGGGTCCTGTAGTTTTCTGGTCACTGCGTGCCAATCTAGAGAGTTGCTAGGCAGCTGCAGACTAATTAAATAACCAGTAAAACAAATCCTTTTCTGATTTAGTCCCCTTGAAAGTTGGCTGAAATTTTGTAGTTGGGAAAGATGTAAATCAGGGCAGGGTTTGTTAAAGCCCTTTCCATGTAATTTTTAGAGGTTTTAAATCAATGGCTTGCCTGCCCTTGTACAGACCTGCAGAGCACACACATGGGTGTTTGCAGCGCTGCTGAGGTAGGGGATAACTTGTGTTTTCTTGTATAGCTGTTCGTTAACTCCACCAGAAATGCCTCTTCACATCCCACCTCTTAAGGAGATATTTGGAAGCACTAAAATAGTAATAATGATCTCCTACTCCACTGCCGAAATCTGGCACCAAGAGGCCAGATGTTTCCCTTACGTCCTTATGTTTCCCATGAATATCAGTTTTCTCTTTCAACCCAGTGCCACTGTCCACCCCAGTTCACTCTCCTTGGATTTCACAGAGGGATTGGAAGGTCAGAGTTTAGTCATAGATTTTTCTGTGGAGAACAGTGAATTTTCTTGCGTCTTCATCAGTGACTCAGGAGAAGACAAATCCCCTTTTTGTCAATGGTAATGAGAAATGTTTACTTCCTCACTATTCTAATGGCACTCGGTCATTCTCCATTGTTTATTTAACAGGCTGCAGCCTGAAAACTTACCCATCACATTCCATCTTCATGAAATGCCCTTTAGCACTCCCATCTCAGTGCTGTGCCTATCCTATCTCAGGTTTAATGAGAAGGTCTATATACAGTCACCACCACATTGCCTTTCCATACAAGCAACAACATCAGACTTAATTCATGTGAGGAAGAGTTGTACTATTTTTCCTTTCCATATGAAGGGATCAGCAATTTGAGAACAAGAACAAGTCTGGATCTTCTAACTATGCTCTCAGCTGTGACTAGGAAGTAGATTATTCTGTCACCAGAACACATCAGAACACCTGGGGTCATATTAGGTGGTTCCATGAAAAGTGAGAAAACAAAATGAAAAAGAAAAAAAAGATTTTTCATACAGAGCAACCTACTGTTTGATTTTGAGACTAAATGAGTGTGCCCAAATGTTTTGCAGAGATAAGGTAATAATATCACAACTTACGTGATGCCTGTGCAGTCCAGCATGTGATAGAGCAGTTTCAGCAAAATTAATCTGGACAATGTAGTCAGAACAAAGCGTTTTCATTTCATTAAAGAAAAATTAATTTAAAAAATCATTTTGATTTTTCCCTGTAATATTTTGTGAAAACTGACACATTCTTACAAGCATTACTATTTAAATAATTGTGATTTTTTTTCTTTTAATTGTGGAAACCTGAAGAATCCAAACTTTTTCACAAGCCCTACTAATGATTCTCTCTTGTAGATCAGATATAACAAAGTCATCCTTTGATTAACTGTGTCCCATCAGTGGGAAGTAAGGACAGGAGCACGAATTACATCTCTTATTTCATTGAAAAGATCCAAGGAAAT
Organism: Nestor notabilis; assembly: GCF_000696875.1. NCBI lineage: Eukaryota > Metazoa > Chordata > Aves > Psittaciformes > Psittacidae > Nestor > Nestor notabilis. Next base: position 10,751 of record NW_009934167.1, on the reverse strand, counting down.
GTGAGGAACCCAGGAGCAATATGTTCTCTGGGACCATTCTGCTGAGAAGACAGATTACTGGGTGCTGGAAAAGCAGCAGTTTTTATCTGGTTATAGATGCAGCATTTCAAGAACTGGATAATTAGCTAAAGTGGTCAGCTATTGAATTTTTTTATTTCCCATTGGTATGAAAAGTAAGCACATACACTTTGCCAAGCAGAACAGCAATCAATAGGTAATGGAGAAGTAATTTGTCTGATGACATCAACTGGATGCCAGTCCTTCAGCACCTCTATTAATAAATGTCATGTATCCATGCCAGGAGACTCGAGATGACATTGAGCTTTGAAGTCATAATATTGACTATGAAATATTTCTAAAATAATGTCTCAATCAATCTATATTGCCAGTTTCCACATGAGAGTCTGGATCAGATTTGCCTCTCATTTCTATTAGCCGTAGTTCAGAGCAACTCCTCTGACTAACTCCACTCTGAAATGAATGTTGCTGAAGTCAATAATTTGGTTTATTGCATAAAAATCAGATGCAGGTTTAATGTTTTGCAAATTTCTAGCAGGGCTCTCAGGGTGAATAAACCTCTCTCTGCTGAAGCCACGTAGCTCACCCCGAATTTTCTCTAGAATGGACTGATCCAGTGATAGCTTTCCACTCCCTGAAGCAGTTAATCTACTTTTAAAATATATTTTAGAGGTCCAGTTTTCAGCCTGGATTCTGTTTTACCCATGCATATCTTTGGATAGCAAAAACCTCTGAGGTCACTGGAAAGGGGAGGGGTAGCACTTAGAAGCAGAGGAAACCTTTCCTTACCTGGGGGACTAAAAAGTCCTATGATTCTTTCCTGCCATCTTCCTTCTCCTTGCATCAGTCATCACCTGAGATCTTGGAGGCAACTTTGCCACTGTGACTCCTGCTTGCAGGAAGAGTTGCAGTAGCTGCAAGAGCTGTGAACTATCTGCTTTCTCTTTTTCCTGTGGAATAGACTGGACTTCACCTCATATCACTTGTATGTTCACTCCAGCCCAATGTGCCTGACTTTTCCTGTTTCTTCCTCTCAAATTTATTCCACACTCACAGTTTTATCCCTTTTCTTTGCTGAGATTTCTTCTAAAGCTTCTTGGCTCTCATGGGTTCATTTGTTTGTTCCTGAACACTGTGATCATATGTGTTGTTATGCTGTTTATTAGTGATATTCTCTTTGAATTCAGTGATGCAAATTAGCTCTTTCATTAGCACTCAGGGATGTGCAGTTGTGAAATGAATGAATTTATAGACTGTTGACTCTGACAGCTTTGGTACAGGTCTATGATGCTAAAAAAAATACAGATATTGTCCAATAACAGCTATAAAATAGTGCAGCCTCAGAAAGCTCATCTGAAATGGATAGACACATTTAAAGGAAGCCCATTCATAGAGGACTGAAACTCTTCTCGTGGTTCCAGTGGGGGCAAGATCAAGGCTGCAAAATTCAGAATGTAGAGATATGGTTGTGTCAAATTGTGTGTGACAGCACGCATTAACAGTCTGTTACACTCCAAAATCTGATGCAATTCAAAGGGAAGTGAGCAGATGTAACACAACATGTTCCCAGCACACTCCCAGAGTCTCAGAGGAGCTCTGCCTCTATTAATTTTTATTTGAAAAGCAATTAGCTAATATAAACTAAGAAAAACACTAGATAACTGTTAAATTTGGCTTTAAAAAGAACATTCTAACATAACTGCCTTGGTGCCAAATTTCCAAAAGTATTTGCTACTTTTGGAATATTTACTAATACTTAATAGTAAGTATTAGTAACAGAAATTATGCCTTACAGCTGACATCCAATGTATAGAGTAACCTGAGTGTTAGTTGGCTAAACACCTACACTAAAATGTCCCTTCTTTCAGTTTAGTAACATTTTACTGCAGTCAGTAAAAGTGGCAAGTACTGGGTGATTTTAAAAATCAGGCTGCTTTTATTTCAAGGATATCTCTGGTGCCCTCAACCCACTGGCTAAAATCCCATTGCAAAAGTCCTTTGAGAAATGGAAAAAGACTGGAAGTGCTGGCACCTCCTACGTCCATGGCCCAGCCTGCAAGGGACATTGCTGTCATTCCCTTCTGCTTGTTTTCTTCAACAGGGAAGCAATTATTTTTTTTTCCCTTTCAACCACCAAACTGAATGAAGAAAGAGTTTCAGTGGGAGTGAAATGCAGCTTTATGTGAGTGAAACTCCCTGCAAATTCATATCTAGTTTCCAGAGCATTTTTTGTTATAGTTAGCAATGAAATAAAGGGAAGGATTTTAGAAATACTGAAGTTTTGTTTCCAAGTTTCACAAGTAAATTCTTTCCTTTCTAACATGATGGATCATTTCATTTTAACAGCTTTCAAAATAAAGCTCTTGAGTTATCATTTTGAAGCCACATTTTCCATTCAAAAACAGATCTAAATTTGAAGAGCAGAGAAAAAACAGAAGGCTTTACCAACCCACCCACCTGAAACCAAACATTTAAAAACAAGTGTTATGATTACAATGTAAATAGATCCCCAGAAAACCAAACTTCATCACATCTGAAGAGGAGGGTGGAGAAAGAGGTCTGCCAAGCCCTACAGTCCTTGTTGTCTATCTGAGGCGATGCCCAAGACTGAGGAGCCATGAGGATGGAGACAAAGCTGGTCTATCTTATACATCTATTTGCCCATTTCCACTTTCTGCTCCACTAAATCTCTGCCTGTGCCCATGATCTTGCCGCACACCACTCAACACATCCAGCTGTTCCGTAGTATTGTGAGCTGCTGTCTTCTGGACGGAAACACAGATGGTCTGCAGTGAAACTCAAGGTCTTCTGTTACTCTTCCAACTTCTGCTGCGGCTTTGAGGTTTTTAACATCTTATAATGTTGCAACTTTATCTTACACTGCCCAAATGTTGCACTCTTTCAAGTCCAAATCCCTAAAGAAAATATTGTTCCTGTTGTGGCTGGAATTTAACTATGGATCATAGTTTACTGTTTTGAGTTCTGGCCATACCTCAGGGTCATTGGTTGCTGACTATTTGTTGGGTATTTAGTCTGGCATGTGGGCCTTACTCCTTGCTTTGTATAGCAACATTACTTAAATGAAAGTAAAGTTGATATCAGAGCTTAGTTGAATGGGGAAAAAAAGTACTCTTTCTCTTGCTGGAAATCCTACCAGAAGCTGTACATGGATAAAGAAGATTTTCTGCATGAAAGCACATGAGCTGCACTGCCCAAGTTCATATTTAAGATGTTGTATGTAGTTTTGAAACCTACCTAACATATGTAGAGGTCTCACCATTCCCAAGGATGGAAAAAGCATTCCTGAAAATGGCCTTTTGCTTCTTTATTTGCCTTAAAACTTTGACAAGTAATTTAAATGCCTTGTGGATGCTAAAAAAGTTTGCATATTTATAAGGAACTATGACAAGACCATCCTAGCCAAATAATTCAAAACCTGGTTCTTCAGGTGACAAAACTTATCAAGCACTAGTTGTGCAATTTCCTATGTGTGATTGCTGCAGAAACTGGCATGACTCACTAGATACTATCCCAGAGGGAATTATTTCCTGCTATTAAAAAAAGAAAACTAAAAAGAAAACCAAAACTACACACCATGAAGGTACATTCCCAAGTTTGTTTCACCCATAGACTTGCAAGCTAGTAACCACATTTTGTTTTCCTAATGCCTTTCTCCTTGAAGACAAAGAAATACTTGCATTTCTTTGCTAGGTGTGTTCATATATCAAGCTGAAGGCTAGAAAGACACTGTGGTTTTGACAGGTGCTGATCCTACTTGGCCACAGAATATTCTGGCACACCAGCACTTCTCCAGACAGTTGTTTTTGTGCTCATCAGAGCTAAAATATAGACATGGAATTGATTTTCCAAGGAAATGGCAAAATGGATTGAACAATTTGCAAACTACTTGGAAGCAATGAGTGTGACTGTTGTTTTTATTGATTCAAAAGGATTCAGATTATAATGTGCTGACAGTGAAATATGATAGCTATAGAAACAAAGCCTCTATGAGGATGAGAACACACCTACTTATGGCAAATCTCCATAGAGCCTTTTGCCTTCAATGTTACTTGAGATGATGTTTACTGCATCGATTTATTACACATACATACACCCCCAAAAGAATTTTTGGCAAGTTTCTCTTTTGAAGTGCTTTAAAAAGATGCTTTATGATGATCTTTGAAGAACTACAGACACCTAAGTAATTCATGTGTTTAACTGCAACTAATAAGAGAAGAACCTGAAAAGTTTAGCTATTAGGAGAGATTTTTCACTTAACTCACTTTGAAAACCAATTCTGTAGTAACAGATCCTGTGAGAGCAAAAATGAGGAGCTGAAAATTCCTGATTTTTTTCTTTAGCTTTGTAGTTTGAAATGTTTGGAATATGAGAGACAAAGCAATATCCTCAGTGTAGCAGGTGATAACAACTTTTCCACCACCTCAATATAACTGAGAGAGTGTGTGATGCTGCAGGCAAGGGAGTAAATAAAAACGCGCATAGTCCTATAGCTAATCAGGTCTCAAGATATTTGGTCTCAGCTCTTACACAGGCTTTTTACATGTGACCTTGGATGAAGTACATAGGATAAAATTTTCCAGCACTCACATGTCCTTAAATCAGTGCAATGACATACCTTAATTCTTTTCAAAATGCACCAACAAAAGTTAGAGAACATAAATTCCTAGACTTAGACAATTTGCAGAAATGTCACAATTAGTCTCATTGTTCCTACTACCACCTATATCTCTATCTCCTGTATCTATCGTATCTACTTGTATTATGAGTTCCCCTCATCAGAGCAGGTGGTTGAACAAAGGCAAGCAAAAAGAGGTGGCAGTCCTGCTCCATGCATTACTATATGCATTAACTGTGACGCAACACAGTTCTGTGAGCACTGGAGTCTCATGTCCCCTCCTGTCTTGTGTGTGCTTGGTTTGGGCTTAAAGAAAGTACGCACCTGACTCAGAACTTCCTGTGGTTAGAGTACAGAAAAGGTCTCTCTCTCTCCTCGCTTTCCTCTTAGTTTGGCACCTCTTCAATTTGAGATCTCTGATACTTGATATGAATGAACTTCAGGCTGCAGGCTTCAACTTACATGGGGCAAATATAGACTTCATCTTGGTGTCCATTTCCACAAAATTGTTAGAATTTCATTATTCTTTCTACCTTGTCACTGCTCATCGATTTGTCTGAAGCTTGGCAATGGTTTAAAATTATTACATACAATGCATACTTACATGCCTTATTATGCCTCAGGAGGGCAATCTCAGTAATAATAACAATAATAGTTAGAAGTATCCAAAGGAGGAATACTTTCAGAGTGAGGAAAATTGGAAGAAGTAAACAATCACTCTAATGTAAGTGTACTGTCATAAACTAATGAAATTGCAAAACAGAAGAGCAACACTGGTGACTTGGTGGGGGTCCAACAAATGTGAACTTGCTCTCTGTGGCTAGAAGAAAATGCTATAAGAAAAATGAGTCTTCTCATTCTTATTCTATTTGGATGGATCTAATGATAACGTACATCCAAAGTGATGTATACGATCTGAGCTATAGATGTTCAGAAGTGTAACAGATACAAATGGATTGCGTAGGTCAACAGAAAATCTTGATCAAGGAAACAGGTCATACACAGCATTGCCCTGAATAGCAACACTTATACAGAAGAAGTATCTGATCTTGATATTGAAGAAGACAGTGACAAAACTTCAATGGAAGCAGGACTTCAGAGGAAACAGAACTGGAGCCAACATTACACAAGACATCAAATTAATTTTTAATAAACTGTTTCTGGATCAATCACGCTCTTAGATTTAAGTTGTCACCAGTGATACACACACTGCAACAGTGATTTCGATGTTCCACAACAGTTATGATTCCCAGAGTTATGATTCCCTTATGACATGGTTTATGGTGGACTTGGCAGTCCTGGGTAACTTTTGGACTTGATCTTAAAGGTCTTCTCCAACCTACTTGATTCCAACCTATTTGATTCTATGGTTCTATGAAATCACAAATTCAGTGTGCTTTATAATGACCAATATAGAGTCCTTTATGCCATAGAGGAGTAACTGCACATTCTTTGGAGAATCACATAAATATCAATTTTTCTGTCTATAAGCATAGCCACAGAAGTTATTTCTTCTTATTTGTAGGATCACACAACAGTATCTTAAGTGTGTGCGTGGAAATGTTCTTTTGCATATTTTAAAATTAAAGTAATAACGAATCACTGTAATAAAATTCAGGTCCAGGAAAGTGCCTGGTTAGCAGTGATGTGGTCAAACTTAGAGGTGGAGTTAAAACCAGGCTAACAGATGGCCACATTTCAACCTTCACTTGTTGCAATCTATGCTGTACAGCTGCCCTGCTTCCCAATCTGAGCGTGCTGCTGGAAAATAACAAAGAATAATCTCCAGTCTGCCATGAAAATTCAACACATTTGCAAAAAGAATTCACAGATAATTCTGCTTCCAAGACCTGGAGTTACATCCATTGCATCCCAGTGACTCACTGGAAGCAAAAAAAAAAAAAGGTAAAAGAGAGCTCAAGTATAAAACGCCTATCATCCATGTATCTATTATTGAGACTGTTGGGATGGAATCTGTCTGTGCACTCAAGAGATGGTGGTCATAGGGATGCCAGAAACATAGAAGAGGGACAGGTCCTCCAGCACCTCTGCTCATTGGTTTTGTTGCAGAGACTTGCTGTGTGCCATCTGTAATAAGTGGAACTGACAATTAATTCTCAATTAACTTTATTTTTTCAGTGACACGGTGAAGGAAAGGAGGAAGGGGGAGGCTGGCAGAGGAATCAATAGAGTAGAAGAGTTCTAGGGAATACAAGAATAATTTATATTTTCAGATGGGGACTTTCAGAATTAAGTACTTCCTTGTGAATCAATATTTTACAACAGCAGCACTTCCAAACAGCATGAAAGGGAAAACAAAAATAAACCTTTCTAGAATTTTTGAATCAGTATTTTGCAGACTTCTGTGATTTTAAAATACAGACTTTTTTCATTTTGAGGTGTAAGCAAATATTAAGGCATTGACATGTCCGTCATTATGGAAATTCTCTTCTCCACATAGTCCTGGATTAAAATTTTCTGCCCCTTATTCCTCTTCTCTTGCAAATACAGTGGAAATGCAAACTCAGCTATGGAAATCTTTTGCTTCTTTCATTGCTCTTCATGATAAAACACAGCAGCAGAAACAAATAAAGGAAAACAGTTTTCTCTCAAAAAAAAGTTGAGATACGTTTCCTCTTTACACACTTGTTTCAAATCATTTGCAACCCTGCCTGATAACCATTCATGTGGCACCTCAAAGGGAGGAGATTTTGATGTGAACACTCATGAATGTTATTTTTTAAGTCAAAGTCTGTTTTTTTTTAAGAAGATATAAGAAACAGATAGAAAAAAAAATAATAATCCAGGACATTATGATTACCCACAAGAAACCTCTGTAAATACTTCCACGATGTAAAAAAAATCTAAATATCTCTACATCTGAGGGATCTTGAATTTTAAGTTTATGAAATCCCTGCCACAAAGGTAAGATTATGCAAGAGTCAGTTCTGGATGGTGCTGACCACTGTCACTCTCATCTGAGAAAGCACATAAGCATATGCATAATTTCAACCACATCAATAATCACACTCTCTGACTAAAGCTCAGCCTGAAGTAATTCTGAGAGAAGGATTGGGTGCTGAGCACATAGCAGAGCAAAGTCCCAAGCTACATTGGGTCTTAATTTCTTTCCAAGTTACAGCTTTGAGATGTACAAGCTAAGGAGTACATTGGTTGTTTTCAGGCAGCTATTCCCTCTTTGCAATCTCCTCTTCAAAGTATGAGGAATTTGCATTCCAAAGGAATTCAGGTGGTTTTGACTTTACTGTCTGTATCCAAATGCCCTGTGATCCTTTCTACTTATCTTGGAAGTTTATAGTCCAAGGTGTCCTTAATTTGTCCAGTAAGGTCTAGAAGAGAAGTCTATAAAAAGTTGAGATTTGGAAGGGATCTCTGAAACTTCATCTGGTCCCCTGAAGGAAATCTCCTTCAGAGTTATATGGGATCGCTTAGGTTTCTCATCCAGGTAGGCTTTGAATATCTCCAAGGACAAAGGATGAAGAGTCTGCAACCTCGCTGACCCCCTGCTCCAGTGCTTGTTCTCTTAGAGGTTTAGTCTTCATGCTTCTGGCCCTGACCACTTTAGAGCCCCACTACAGGACTCTGATCAGCCTTTTAACATCTTCCTTGCACTGGCAGACCTTATCCTAGGGGCTGTGGATCAATCCTCACAAGAAATTTGTAACCCTTGGAAAAACCATCCTGTAAATTGTTTCTCTCCTGTACGCAGCATGAATGGTGTCCAGGGTAACACTAAGCCCAGCAGCACTGTACACTGGTTACACTTACTTCATCTCCCTGTCTGTAGTATGCTCATACATCTGAGGGTTAGCTCCACTGTAAAGCAGAAAGTTTCTCAAATTACTCAACAATTACTGTGCAGTGAGAACGGGCACAGAGGGTGAGATGCTGCTGTGTACTGGAGGTAAAGGGGTGGCCATGATCTCAGACCCCATCGAACAGGGTTTAGCAACATCGTATTTTCCAATGATAGGAGTGAACATGAATGTTTCCCAGGGAGCAGCTGTTAAACCTGTGCATACTGCTATTCCCAGGATCTTCAGTCTAGAGGTTGCTGAGTTACTAAAATAGAGAAGAAAACAATATATTACATAGCCTTCAAACAACAGCTTCAAAGAACAATTTCACGTTTTAAACAGAAACAGACTCCATTCTAATTAATCAATTTTAATTAATTAATATAAATGTCTTCAAATGAAAGATGCTCATGAAATCATGAAATCATAGAATCATAGAATCATAGAATAGTTAGGGTTGGAAGGGACCTTAAGATCATTTAGTTCCAACCCTCGTGCCATGAGCAGGGACACCACACACTAAACTATATCACGCAAGGCTCTGTCTAACCTGGCCTTGAACACTGCCAGGGTTGGAGTATTCACAACTTCCTTGGGCAACCCATTCCAGTGCCTCACCACCCTCACTGTAAAGAACTTCTTCCTTAGATCTAATCTACACTTCCCCTGTTTAAGTTTAAAGCCATTACCCCTTGTCCTACCACTACAGTCCCTAAAAAAGAGTACCTCCCCAGCATCCTTGTAGGCCCCCTTCAGATACTGGAAAGTTGCTATGAGGTCTTCACGCAGCCTTCTCTTCTCCAGGCTGAACAGCCCCAACTTTCTCAGCCTATCTTCATACGGGAGGTGCTCCAGCCCCCTGATCATCCTCGTGGCCTCCTCTGGACTTGCTCCAACAGCTCCATGTCCTTTTCATGTTGAGGACACCAGAACTGGACACAAAACCCCAAGTGAGGTCTCACGAAAGCAGAGTAGAGGGGCAGGATCACCTCCTTTGACCTGCTGGTCACACTTCTTTTGATACAGCCCAGGATACAGTTGGCTTTCTGGGCTGCAAGCGCACACTGAAGCCAGCTCGTGTCAAGCTTCTCATGCACCACCACCCCCAAGTCCTTCTCCGCAGGGCTGCTCTGAATCTCTTCTCCACCCAGTGCCTGGATTTATCTTGGGTTTTGTGAAACTATGACTTTGCCATTTCAGTATTCCTGAAATATACAGACTCATAATAGCTTTGAAACAAATACTGATCAGGTGGTCTGAACCTGATCAGTACAGCCAGCTGAGCACACACTGTGAGATGTGAACACTTGCATTATTAATACCAATTTAGTATATGACTTTGATTCATGTTGATGTCTCGGTGGAAATGATTGTTGAGTAGGGAGGACAAATCTTGAGGTGGACCCCAGAAGGTCTGATCTAGGGGCTTAGGTTACCTCAACCAACTCATGTATAGTTCCCTTCCAGTGTCCACATGTAACCAGTGGGAAGTCTTGATGTCTGCAACCCATCTGACTCACAAAACTTCCTTACATGGGGGTCTATTCCCCTACACAGGACTCCTGGGAGCTTCATACTTTGCCCCTTCCTTGCTATCTACTTCCTCCATCCTGAGAGTGCTTCATGCTCAAGGATTTTGAAACCACACCCATCAGGATTTAAGCTAATCTCCTGTGATTAGAGGCCAGTATAGGGAACAAATCAGTCAACCTGTCTCCTCCCAAGGTCTTTGGCTTCCCTCTGAATCACTTCCTATGGGTCAATGTCAGAGACAGGGTACTAGACAAGGTGTATTTCAGGTCTGTCTTCAGGTGGCAAGGTTCCTCTATTCCCTGAACTACATGATCTGCCTTTTTTCCTAAGACTGGGGGACTTTGGGACATAGAAAACATCTTATGAGGTTTACAAAATGCTGTGTAAATTTTAGCTAGAAATTTATCCCACTAAGCAATAATGATAAAACACTGTATGTGAAATCAAAGCTTTTAGAGAGAAATTATTTTATTTTTAGAATCTGTATTCTCCTTAGAAATCCAAAAGCTCATATAATGGTGTGAAATAGAAAAGTTCTTGACAGTGAACCTAAATCTACAGGTTCAAAATAGTCCTTTTTCAGGTAAAACTTATATTTCTTACATTTGGTGACATTTGATTGGGATGGTTGTTATTGTTTATTATTTTTATGGAACCAAAAGTTGTGGTAAGTGCTTGCAAAGGAGTAAGAGCATGACAAATTCTTTAATTTTTTTTAATTCTTATGCCCTCAGCAAGTTTGCTGA